>NC_133771.1:10730030-10846624 GCF_003597395.2 Chelonoidis abingdonii | reverse complement strand
GGAGAGGTTTGTCGAGATTTTCCATGCATCACCAAGTCCATAACTTGGGACAATACTGGGTCAACGCGAGTTGCCTTCTTTATCTGAGTAGCAGTGATGGGTGTATTCTCTACCTGTTCAAAGTAGAAGATTTCCTTTTGGGCACTATCTTGATGTTTGATTGGCAAAGGCAACCTTGAGAGGCTATCTGCATTGCCGTGCAGAGTGGATTTCCAATATTTGATTTCATATGTGTGTGCTGAAAGTAACAATGCCCAACATTGCATACGACTAGCAGCTAAAGGGAGAATTCCTGTGTAGGGTCCAAAAATTGACGTCAAAGGTCAATAGTCTGTGAGAAGAGTAAACTTCCGCCCAAACAGATACTGATGGAACTTCCAAATTTCAAAAACAATTCCTAATGCCTCACATTCGATTTGGGCGTAGTTAGTTTCTGCTTTGCTTAGAGTGCGTGAAGCAAAAACAATAGGTCTCTCTCTTCTCCCGAAGGCATAATGTGTGACACGACTGCTACCACTACATAAGGGGAGGCATCGCAGGCCACTTGTAGGGGTAAGGATGGATCAAAGTGCGTTAGAACTTCAAAATTTAGCAATACATCCTTAGCTTTGTTAAATGCAACATCACAGACTTCAGTCCACTTCCAGGCCTTGTTCTGCCCAAGGAGCTCGTGAAGTGGTTTTAGTAGTGTGGCTAACTGTGAGATGAACTTTCCATAATAGTTCAGTAGTCTTAGAAACGAGCACAGCTGGCTTACGTTTCAAGGTGGGGGAGCCTCCACAATAGCTTTAACTTTTGCAGGGGCCTTATGAAGACCTGCAGAATCAATGATGTGTCCCAAATATTCAACAGAGGGCTGGAAGAATTCATACTTGTCTTTGCGAACTCGTAGGCCATACTCTTCCAGTCTTTGTAGGGTAGCCTCTAAATTCTTTAAGTGATCCTCTTCATTCCTTCCAGTGACGAGGATATCATCCAGATAGCACTGAACTCCTGACAAGCCACACAAGATCTGGTCCATAGCCCTCTGGAACAGGGAGGGAGCAGACGTTATTCCGAAGTGTAGGCGACAGTATCGACAAAGCCTCTTATGAGTCACAATAGTCAACAGCTCTTGGGACTTTTCATAGATGTGCATCTGTAAATACACTTAACTCAGATCAATCTTACTGAACTTTTGTCCCCCAGCCAGGCCTGCGAAGAGGTCATCGATGTGGGGAAGCGGGTATTGCTCTGCACATAACACTGGGCTGACAGTAACTTTAAAATCACCGCGAATCCGGAGAGAGCCACCTTTCTTCACTATTGGAACGACAGGAGTGGCCCATGGGCTATGGGAAACTGGTATTAGGACTCCATTGGTGACCAGGCACTTCAGGTCTTCTTCATCTTTTGGCCTGATGGCATATGGCACAGTTCGGGCTTTCAGATATTTTGGTGGACTGTCAGGTTTAATGTTCAATGTCACAGTGATTCCCTTCATACTTCCCAGATCCTCTCCAAAAACAGCAGCATGTTTCCTTAGTATAGGGGTTAGCCTGGTTTCTTCTTTAGTCATCCGGTGCACTTCTGCCCAGTTCAGCTGAATCTTCCCAAGCCAAGACCTACCCATTAAGGCTGGGTAGTTACCTCTCACCACAAACAGTGGCAATTTAGCAGCCTGTCCATTGAGCTCCACCTTAACATCAATAGTGCCCAACATGGGCACAGCTTCTCCCGTATACGTCTTCAGAACAGTTTTTGTTGCCTTAAGCGGAAGATGCTGTAGCTTTTCTTTATACACAGTCTCGGAGACCAGCGAGATGGCTGCACCGGTGTCCAGTTCCATGCGTATAGGTTTGCCATCCAACAACGGGGTTACCCAGTATTCATGTGAGCCCACTGCCAAAGACAAAACATGCAGTGGCACTTCCGCTTGCGATGAGGTGTCACCTTGATCATCCTGGGTCTGCTCTAGGGTATGCAGGGTTCCTCTTTTTGTCGGCCAGACCACAGGCCTCTTTTTCTTTTGTTTACAGGCACACTCAATGTGTCCCTTTTTGCCACAGTGTCGACACACCAGGTCCTTACACCAGCATTCTGATGCCTGGTGACCTGGCTTACCACAGCGGTAACATTCCTGACTCTGCACAGTTTTGTGGGTAGGTTCTTGTGACACTTTTTGCACCCTAGGGGATGCACCGATGTATTGTGCCTCCCTTGTAGCCAGTTCTATGGAGACAGCAATATCACCAGCCTTCTGTAATGTAAGCTGAGCCTCTGTCAGTTGGCACTTCCATATAGCTTCACTGCACAGGCCACACACTAACTTGTCACGCAGGGCATCATTTAACATCTCCTTAAATTCACAAATTGTACAACTGTTTCATCTTCTTTTTGGTCTCTTTTGTGGAACCGATATCTTTCAGCAATTACCAGTGGTTTGGGGGGAAAATGGGACCCCAGGATTTCCACAATGTCACTGTAAGATTTAGTCTCAGGCTTAACAGGGTGTAGTAAGCTGCGTAGCAGGGAGTAGGTTTTAGCCCCTACAACACTTAAGAATATCGGCACCTTCTTCTCTTCTGTAATGTCATTTCCAATAACAAAAAGCTCAAAACTCTCAGTATACACAGGCCATTGCACTATATTCTCATCAAAAAGTTCCAGTGGCCTGGTCAGAGTAGCCATGATTTTCAGTTTCACTTGCACAGACAAAGCAAACAAGCAGTTTTGTTTGTTTATTTGTTCTTTACCTTGACTACTTCTTCCTTCTGTTGCTGGGGCAGCACCGGGTTCCCACCCTCGTCGCCACTTGTTATATCCTTGGGGGCAACCAGTTTTGGAAGAAATCACTTGAAGCCAGAGAGCAGACAGGTAACAAAATTACTATTTATTTACAGACTCAGAGCTCACCTAACCAGCTGAAGCTGGCTGGGCTTTCCCCTAATAATCTAACTCAGTTGCCATAGGAACAAAAACCATGATAACCAAATACACAACAGGTACCAACACAGATTTTTTTCTGCTGAAATGAGTTGCTCTCTATATTTACAGAGCTCTGGGATGGTGGGGCAATGCTGAGGTTTGGTATATTTCTTGGTAAAGAAGCATTTCTAGACCTTTGGGAAGCAGGTGGGTTATGCTCACCCTCGTTGTTGTCAGCATCCTTGCTACAAGGCTGTATGTTGCAATCCACAGGGCAAATTGCCAGTGAGTGGTTCTGTAGATTACAGAACCTGAACTGGGGCCACGGCACTGGGCCTGTTTGTGTCTAATACAGCCTGATGCTGTATATCCATAGAGGACATGAGCATTGTAAGAAAAGAGAGGCAGTGGCTGAACTGGGGTCAGAGATTCTTTGGCTGTGTTTTCCCTGCCAAACAGGCTTGTTTCGACACCGAGATTAGTAACTCAGAATAGCTCGCTCACGCTGAAATCCTCGTGGTGACAAGGCACAGGTAGCTTTTACCTCACTGTAGCCAGTCAAGACAACGCTGTATCCACCCGCCTGGGGTTTACCTCAGCTAGCCACAATGAGGTAAAAATGGCAGAGCCTTGTATCCACTAGGCCTTTGCAACACAACAGCTAACTCATGTTAACTATCTTCCTGGGAAAACACACCTCCTTTGGCACTGGAGACAGATCCTTTGTATTATGTGCTAATCAGCTGACCCTGCTGCCTCATAGATGATAGAGATGGGAAAGACCTACCAGGCCATTTGCCCCACCCCGAAGGAACAGGATGGTCCCTATTGGACAGTTGCTCATGTTCCAGCCATTATTCTTTCCTCCTTTATAGCTTGTTGGGCAGGAGGGCTGTAAGAACATACAAGATATCTGAGGCCATCATAGTGTAAGGCTGCTCTTCGCCTCCCTCCCAAGCTTCCTTGTCCAGTTCCTCTCCTCTCTGCTCCTCCTTCCCCTCAACATTGCTGCTCTGCTCTGGCCAAGGCAGTTGCGCTGGAGAACGCAGGTAGGTCTTGTCCACACTGCAAGCTGGAGCTGTGTTTTAATCATGGCTGCGGGGCAGCTGTGTTATTACCAGCTCCCCTGGCTTACCAGCCTCCCGAAACACTGGTTCAAATGAGAGGGAAGCCACTGAGTAGTTGATTTCTGGGGAGGGCCGGAGACTCGGCTACAGCAAGGTGCTGGTGGATTTTATGCTCTATCTGACTTTCGGTTGCTGAGAAATTGAAGTTAACTAAACTCTCAAGGCCCTCGACTGGAGCCCCTTTGGATCCAAGCCCTGTTACCATGGCAACTGAGAGCTCATGCATGGCCTGCCCAACGGTCTACGCAGAACCCTGTGAGTCACATGTAGGGCCTACGGCTCATCGCACAGCATGCTGGAGAAACCCTGACTGCTGTATGTTAATAACAGGGGCCATGCCCTAGTATAAGACCACAGGCTGGGATTCCTTGGATTTAATGAACTGCAGCCCAAATAACATCAACAGGAACATCTACTGACCTTTAGAAAAGCAGGATTTGCCTGGAGCAGTCACTGCTGCATTTTATGAATGTCCCGTGTAAAAAATGTCACATCCACACATTTGCGTGAAGTTGTCAAAGCAGGTCTCACTCGTCCAAAGGGCCAAGGGGGCAGATCTGGTGGGCGCAGTTTCTCTGATTGTGTGCATTCCTGCACAGCTGCAAGGAGCCTCTCCCACACTACACAGCTGTGCACATTGGGAGCCCTTGACCACCCTTGAGCACTTAGTGAATGTCTGCACTGCACTGAGACCCCCGTGGCTGGCCTGTGCCAGCTGACTCAGGCTCATAGTGCTCAGGCTAAGAGGCTGTTTAATTGTGGTATAAGATGTTCTGGCTTGGGCTAGAGCTGCGAGGTGGGAAGGTCCCACAGTTCAGGGCGCGGGTGTAAACACACTCTCAGATACTGCAATGCTGTGGTACTAGACTGGCTGCCCCAGGCCAGTGCTCTGTTCATTCTGCTTTGGAATGAAAAGAAATCCTTTCAACTTGGGAAGGTTTGGGGGGTCCAGAGCTCCCTTTCCATGCACACCCTAATCTTTGTCAAATGGTTTGGTTTGGACAAAGTTTCAATTAATCAAAAATGCTCCAACCGTCTCTACTGACAAGTTCGAATCTGTGCCGGGTGTATCCTATTAGCCAATCAGGACAGTTGATTATTCTACCCCCACTTAGTATCAGTAACTTCAGAAGGGTGAAGTAGAAAAGACATCTGCCCTCTGCTGCAATAGCAATGCAAGAATCATCTTTATTAAAGGAACATGATTTCAAACCAGTTGTTCAGAAAAGCAGAATTAACATAGCTTTTCCCCTCTCTGGCTGCTGAGAATTCCATGTGTGGATTTCTTCAGATTCCAGTGGGTTCTTTATATCACTTTCTTACAGCAGGGCCTACCAAAACCGCAGGATGTGATCTTCGTTTCCTTCCAGGGACAGAACCCATTTCGGCACTGACCCCCAAGGGCAAAACAGGAGCTAGGTATTTCTGCAAAGAGAACAGATGGATCAGGCAACCTGCCACTCACAAATAACAGAGAAACAGGGAAATAGCCAGTTAACTTAATGATGGGCACTCGTACAACAGCTATAGCCTAGGGCAACTGTCATAGAGCTGGCCATCTGCACAGCAAAATAATTTCTTTATTACTCAGAAAGAACACAAGTACTTGTGGCACTTTAGAGACTAACAAATTTATATGCTCAAATAAATGTGTTAGTCTCTAAGATGCCACAAGTACTCCTGTTCTTTTTGCAGCTACAAACACGGCTGCTACTCTGAAACCTCTTTATTACTATTTGTTATTTTGTTATTGGAGAGGAGGGATAGCTCAGTGGTTTGCTCACTGGCTTGTTAAACCCAGGATTGTGAGCTCAGTCCTTAAGAGGGCCACCCACGGATTTGAGGCAAAAATGAGTACTTGATTCTGCTAGTGAAGGCAGGGGGATAGACTCAATGACTTTTCAGGGTCCCTTCCAGTTCTATGAAATAGGTATATCTCCATATGTTATTTACAGTGGCATCAAGCAGTCTCTACTGAGATGTGGGCCCCACTGTATGAGCACATAGCCAGACAGTCCCTGAATGTTTGTTCCAATCACTTAGACATTCTAGGACTCAGTTCCCTACCTGTTCTAGAGGGATAATGGCACTTCCCTATCTCCCAAGGCTGGTGGGAAGAGAAATGTGTTAATGCCTGTGAGCTATGATAATGAGGGCCATCAAAGTACCTAACATAGATTGAGTTAGGAACAGAGCCCAGGAGCCCCAAGTCTCAATCCAGAGTCCTACTGATCTATGCTGTTACTTGCCCTGCCTCCCCAGAGTTTTCTCTGGAAGTTGGCGCAGGTCTGTATTTCCCTATCTCTGAGTATTAGCACCTACTGTAGATAGACTGCAACAGTTATTTACGCTATAAGCCTTTCCGGGCAAAGGCAGTTTTTGTGAGGTTCAGGTCTTCTGAGACCTTTGCTCAGGTTCAGTAGGTCTCCCACGGGAGCCTGTCCCAGTCTCAGACAAACCTGGCTTGATTTGTGAGTTGGCATTATACAAAACCCCAAGCTCATGCGTTCTAGCCCAAAATCCCCAAACTCACACGGTTCCAGCCCAAAAGCAGCTGCAGCCCTGAGGTTTGGGCCAAGATTCACTTTGAAGCTTCACTCCAGAGCTTCAGACTCCCATGCTGACTGGATGGTGCTTGAAAAATAATCAACAGTAACAAGAGTGGGCATCTTAAATATATCTCAGCAGTAATCTAGCCTGGAAACCTGCAGTCAGCTGATATTGGTGTGTTTCCCTCACATTGATAGAGACATCTCATTTACAAGCCTATGCAAATTGGCCTCTTACCCCGGACTACCTTGGCTCCTTCTATCTGATCCAGCAAGGCAGGTTCCTGGGGTTCATCCTGCTCCTCGGACCGGGCCTGTTCCTGGAAAAACAAGAAGAGAAGAGCAAAGAGAAGGTAAAGAGCCTGCATGGCTGATGCTTGGCTGGGATCTTAGTGTCTCCGTGGAGAAGAAACTCAGAGATGGGTTGAGACGATGCTGCTTTAAAAGGCAAAAGAGGCTAGAATCCCAGTTTTTATGAGGGTTTATAAAGCAGAGAGCAGGATATTGTGCGTGTGCGTGTGTAAATAAAATTCCTCCAAATTCCATTTGATGTTACTCTGATTAGGGCTCTGCCCTCAGCTGCACATCCAATCTATTTACTTTAGACTTTTTGATGATAATCCCTCCTGCTGCCCATCTGTTTGAAGATGTGCAAACAAAGCACCTGAGTGGTCTGTCGTTTCCTTCTGGTCAGAGAGAAAGATAAATACCAGCTCCCTGCCAAAAGCAGAAAAGACAGTGAGACCTGCTTGAGATCACATACCAAGATTATGCTTGACCTCTCCCCTCACAGGCCTGGTCTTCACTAGGAAACCACCCTTGTCTTTTGGAATCATGTATCTAAGGTACTTAACCAGTCCCCATCACTGCAGTATCTGAGCACCTCATAAGGGTTAACATATTTATCCTCTCAACCTTCCTCTGAGGCAGGGCAGTGCTATCTTCCATGTAAAGAGAGGAAAGTGAGGCACACAGCCTTGTCCAAGCCCGCACAAGAAGTTTGTAGCAGAACACAGAATTGAGCTCAAGTCTCCAAGTGCAGAGTCCTACACTTAGGATGGAAAAATCCCATGCACCGCTACAGGCTGGGGATCGACTGGCTAAGCAGCAGTTCTGCAGAAAAGGACCTGCGGATTACAGTGGACGAGAAGCTGGATATGAGTCAATAGTATGCCCTTGTTGCCAAGAAGGCTAACAGCATATTGGGCTGCATTAGTAGGAGCATTGCCAGCACATCGAGGGAAGTGATTATTTCCCTCTGTTGAGGCATGGTAGAGGCCACCATCTGAGTATTGCGAATCTAGTTGTGGACTTCCCACTACAGAAGGGAAATGCGAGCAAATTGGGAGACAGATTCCAAGTGGAGCGGCAACGCAAATTTATTAGGGGTATTGGGAGAACATGACTTATTGAGGAAGAGCTGAGGAACGGGATTGTTTATGTTCTGCAGAAGAGAAGAGGAGGGGGGATTGTGATAGCAGCCTTCAACTACTGAAGGGGTTCCAAAGATGGATTGCAGAGTCTTGCCTGTTCTCAGCGTGTGGCAATATGACAGAACAAAAAGTAATGGTCTCAAAGTTGCAGTGGGGGAGGTTAGGCTTGGGATATTAGAAACGCATATTCACTAGCAGAGGTGGTGAAGCACTGGAATGGGTTACCTAGGAGTGGTGGAATCTCCATCCTTAGAGGTTTTTAAGGCCCGGCTTGATAAAGCCGTGGCTGGGATGATTTAGTTGGGGTTGATACTGCTTTGACCAGGAGGTTGGACTAGATGACCCCCTGAAGCCTCTTCCCAACCCTCATCTTCTATGATTCTATGGAGTCCTCAGCTAAGACCTAGAGCACTGGACCATTCTTCCTCTGCCTAGAGCTCAATCTTAGACAGGAATAATCTAATCCTACCCCCTGCACTGAGACAGGACGCAAATAAATCTAGACCATTCCTGACAGGTGTTTGTCCAAGTTCTGCTTAAAAACCTCCGACGATGGGGATTCCACTATCTTACTTGGAAGCCTGTTCCAGAGCTTAACTACCCTTATAGCTAGAAAAATTTTTCTCATATCTAACCCAAATCTTCCCTGGCTGCAAATTGAACCTATTATTTCAGTGGACATGGAAAAAGGTTGATCACCATACTCTTTATAATAGCCCTTTGAAGACTGTTATCAGGGTCCCCCTGAATCTCCTTTTCTCAAGATTAAGCCTAATTAGTCTTTTTAACCTTTCCTCACGGGTCAGGTTTCTCAACCTTTTATCATTTTTGTTGATCTCCTCTGGACTCTCCCCAATTTATCCACATCTTTCTTTTATATGATGATCAGAATGGGACACAGTATTCCAGCTGAGGCCTCACCAGTGCCGAGTAGAACAGGATAATTACTTTCCATGTCTTACATGTGACACTCCTGTTAATAGGCCCCAAAATGATATTAGTCTTTTTTGCAACTCCATCACGTTGTTGACTCATATTCAATTTGTGATCCACTAAACCTCCCAGATCCTTTTCAACAGTACAGCCACCTAGCCAGTTATTCCCCATTTTGTAGTTGTGCGTTTGATTTTTCCTTCCTAAATGTAACACTTTGCATTTGTCTTTATTCAATTCCATCTTGTTGATTTCAGACCCATTCTCCAATTTGTGCAGGTCTTTTTGAACTCTAATCCTGTCCTCCAAAGTTCTTGCAACCCCTCCCAGCTGATGTTATCTGCAAATTTCAGAAATAGAGTCTTAAGTCCATTATCCAAGCCATTAATGAAAATATTGACCAGTTACAGACCAAGGACAGACCTCTGCAGGACCCCACTAGACACGTCCTCCCAGTTTGACAGCAAACCACTGATAAAAACTCTTTGACTATTGACTTTCAACCAGTTGTGTGATTATCTCATAGGACTTTTCTCTAAGCCAGTGACACTCAGATTGCAACCTGCAAGTGGTTCTTTAATTTGCCTCTTGTGGCTCTTTGCAGCACATGCTATTAAAACACTGTACGATTTAATTATTAACCAAACTAAGTTATTAACCAGGATGCTTTTATTATGTGATTAACCAATTAATTTATCTACTTGCACTAAGTTGTTAACTTATTTGCTGTAAGAATTGATAGCTAGATAGCTAGACAGATAGCTAGATGCATAGATACATAGATAGATATTTCCACTGTCATACTGTTTAAATACGATGTCATAAACATACAGCTAAGGGTAGCATAAAATCCCTCCTTTACCTGTAAGGGATTAAGAAGATCAAATAACCTGGCTGGCACCTGACCAAAAGGAGCAATAAGGGAAGAAGATCCTTTCAAATCTGTGTGGGGAGGTTTTTGTTTGTGCTTTATTTGTTGTTCTCTCTCAAACAGAGAGGGACCAGGGCAGGAAAAAACATCTCCTAAAACCCTACCTGAAATAAGTATCTAAGATTACAAAAACTGAGAGTAATAGCAAGGAAATGCATTAGATTGTCTTTTGTTTTAGCTTGCGAATTTTCCCTATGCTAAGAGGGAGGTTTATTCCTGTTTTGTAACTTTGAAGTTGAGTCTAGAGGGGAATCCTCTGTGTTTTTAAATCCTGTAAAATTACCTTCCATCCTGATTTTACAGAAGTGCTTCTTTTACTTTTTTCTTTATAATAAAGTTCTTCTTTTAAGAACCTAATTGATTTTAGTGTCCTAAACATAAAGGGTTTGGTCTGTGCTTTTATTAAAGGCAATTGGTTGGTATATTATTTTCAAGCCTCCCCAGAAAAAGGGTGAAGGGGCTTGGGGGGAATATTTTAGGGCAATAGGAACTCCAAGTGGTCCTTTCCTGCATCTTTATCTAAATCACTTGGTGGTGGCAGCAATACCGTCCAAGGACAAGGGAAGGATATGTGTCTTGGGGGAGTTTTTTACCTAAGCTGGTATAAATAAGCTTAGGGGGTCTTTCATGCGGGTCTCCACATCTGTACCCTAGAGATCAAAGTGGGAAGGGAACCCTGACATATGACTAGTACTATTGTAAATGAAACAATGAATTTGCACAACTGTGGCTCTTTAAGTAATATTGATCACTAATTTGGCTCCTGAACCACTGAGGTCTGAGTCTCACTGCTGTAGACTACATCTCCTTAGTTTGCTTATGGGAATGTCATGTGGGAGTTTGTCAAAAGCCTGGCTGAAATCAAGGTATATTTCGTCTACAGCTTCCCCCTATCCATTAAGCCAATAATCCTGCCAAAGAAGGAAATTAGGTAGATTTGGCATGATTTTTTTCTTCACAAAACCATGCTGGCTATTCCCTATAATCCTGCTATTCTTCAGGTGCTTACAAATTGATTGTTTAATAATTTGTTTCAGTATCTTGCCAAGCATCAAAATTAGGCTAACCGGTCTTAATTTCCTCCAGTCCTGTTTGTTTCCCTATTAAAGATAGGTGTGTGAATGCATGATGCTGAAGCTACTTGGACGGAGTAAAGACAGTGTAAAGCCTTAAAGAAGGAATGAGCCTTTTGCACACTGCCATACTACAGGAGCCTTAATGCACATGAGGATCAGTCTCCAGATAAAATGTAAAATAGTCAGGGAACTACACATAGGGGATGCAATTAGTAGGGCCACAGACAGACAAACACTTGTCTGACAGAGAGACCTGGACACTACCCTTATTCAATGCCCAGTTGACAAAAATTGGCAACAACTGGTAAAATTTCTCTACGACTTAGCAAGGAAAACTCAGTTACAAACGGATCATGAACAATAAAGTTCAACACATTACCATTAGTTCTCCTCTACTCTGGCATAGGTGGCTCCTTTCTGAACATATGATGGGAGTTTCCTCGCATCATTGACTTTTGGCAAATGGTCAGCCAGTGCATTCTGGACACTGCTACAGTTCAATGGACCGCAGATCCCAGGGTTTTACACAGAGCTTCCTCCCCAGGCACTACTAATGAGATGTCTGTCCTCTTCTCTCCTTGGTTGCACAAAGTGGAATAGCTAGAAGCTGGAAATTATCCAGTCAATCTACAGAAGACCTTGCCCACATAATAGCAAGGGATAAACTGACCTTATGTACCTATGACTTAAAGAGGTGCTTGCTGACTACAAGGGACTCCCTGCAGAGTAAATTAGAAAATCTCCACTTACTAAGTAACTATGAGTTAGCCTATCTGAAAGAAGACTGCTACTAAGAATTTGCATGGAAATCAGCTAGTAAGTTTCCCTAAGAATGGGATCAGTGAAGTCATCCATCATACAGATAGGTTATTGCAAAATTACCTCCCACTCCATTCCAAGTTGCTCTAGTCTGCTGTCTCTGCTCTCCACCTGCCGTTCTTTCTGTTTATTCTAGATTTGGAGTTGATAATCTCTCCTGCTTTCCAGCTGTTTGACTGTTCTCCTGGGGAATCCATTCTTTCCCACAGCTGAGGTAGAATTAAAAAATATATCTTGGTACTATTAGAAATGCTTTTATTTTTTGATTAAATGTTTTGAAATGAACAATTTTTGTTTTGATTTGAATCAGATGGAAACAAATCCAAACTTTTTTTCATTTTGGGGGGTGGAGGAGCAGTTGCACTTTTTTCTCTTTCTAAGGGGAAAAGAGAGAGAAGAAAGGGGGGGAAAGCCCATAAAAAATGAAAACTGAACCATTTTTCATTTGTTCAATTTGATTCAAATCAAAACAAAAATTGTTCATTTCAAAACATTTCATCAAAATATCAAAAATCTTTGAATGGTTTGAACATTTTTCCAATTCTATCTTATTGGAAAAAAATAATTATTATTAATTATTGTTATTTGTTTTGTGGTAGTATCTAGGAGCCACAGTCTTGGACTAGGACCCCATTGAGCCAGGTTCTATACAAACAGTCCCTGCCCCAATAAACTCTTCATTCCCTCACTCATTCCCCCTTTTATCCATTGGTGGTGGGTAAGTCCGCAAACCTCACAAAATTTCAACCCCATTTGATTCAAATCACAATAAAATATTTGTACTGAACAGTTTTGTTAAAAAATTCAGAAAATTCAGTGAAAAATTTCCAACAAAATTAAACAACATTGATTTTGTCAAAAACATTTCCTAGGAGAGAATTCCCCCCCTTTTTTAAAACTAGCCCTACAAATCACACACCGTGAATTACAAATAGAAAATAAACAAAGCAATAGCCTAGGGCCAAGGTTTTCAAAAGTGATGAGTGATTTTTGGGTGCTCAACTTCAGAAACCTTCGAAAGGTCTTGAGCGTCAGAGGACAGGTGCTCAGTTCTTTTGGGGAAAAAACAGGCCCCTTGAAGGTGTGCCAGTTTGAGTACCCCCAAAGTGAGACCCTTAAAAATCTCTTACTGCTTTGGAAAATCTTGGCCACTATATTTTAATATACATTTATGCTCAGAAAAATGACACAGATAGGTATCTAAAAATCCAGCTGTGTTATTTCTTTATAAGTGGGGATTCGGGATTCACTGGTTAACTGGTTATTCGGTTTAAATTCTCCTCTGTGCTGGTGAGCGATACAGCCTGCACCTGAACAATTCTTGCTGCTCGTGAGAATAGAACCCAAAAGCAGCAGCAGAACTCCACCAGGAATCATTAAAGGTGCGTATAGGAATATGAAAACCTGCAGGCTTCTGGGCAGAAGAGAGATAGACGCTCGTGGGAAAGTACGTGCATGTGGAGCAAGCTGAAAGCCTTGAGAAGTGAGGACATTATCAGGAGTAACCTGGGAACGAAAACAGCCCAACTGAAAGGACTCCTCCTTGATGTTTTTGTGTGTTATCTACTCCTGGACTTGAAAGGATAATTGTCTTTGTACCTGCTGTAAAAATCAAGGGTCTCCTTGATGCTGTACAGTGTCTGTCCAACAGAATAAACAGTGAAACAGGTGGTGAGCAGAAGGGATGATCCTCAGCAACTCCAGAATAAACTGAAAGGCTACGGTTCTCAGGGCAGAGGCACCAGATCAGAACAACAGACCTTTTATTCCTCTAATCCCACACCCATACAGATGACGTAGGACCAGAAAAGATGACTATGTTACCTATGCAGGCCCCTGTGCTTCACAGGATTGTTTGCAACATAGAAATCATTGATTCATGACAGTCAGACACTAGGAAAGAGCAGGTAGGTCATCTAGTCTGCTCTTTGGAATCAGTGCCAGATTGATTTTAGCAGTCCGTTGCCTTGTGTCCTGTACAATCTAGTGGAAAATGTCCCAACCAATGTGGCTTCCACCTCTTCCCTTGCAAAGTGCTAACACTGTCTAATGATGCTTATGGTGGGGATTATTTACTGATTGCCAGTGCAAATTTACACTGGGTTAGGTGCTCAGCTACTAGGGCACTGGAGTCTCTGTAAGGTTGATAGAGAGTACCCATTACTCTTATTGCTTGTCTACACACAAACGTTGCACTGTTTTATCTTCTACCAGTGTAGCTAAACTATTGCATCAAATTGGTTTTCTGCATTCACACTGTCACAAGCCATATCGCAGTGCGAGGCTTGCGTCTACACAGCATTCTGCTCACATATATTGAATGGCATTGCATTGTGGGTAAGTATCTCCTAGGGTCCTTTGCACTATTTCCAGCCTCAAAGCCTTCTGGGCAGTTTTCACAATGGACTGTGGGTAGCCTCCTTATTTCCTCTCTTTCCTAGAACTCATTTGATTCCTGTGCCAATTTCAAGCTACATGTTGCCATCATGACTGATGAGTACTGCAATCCTGTGTATGGAACGAGAGGAAAGCAAATCCTCTAGTATGCTAGCTAAGGTACTTATCTGTTACTGTCGCATCTGAGTGCCTCACAATCATTAAAGTATTTCTCCTCTCAACACCCCAGTGAGGGAGGGCAGTGCTGTTACCCCTATTTTAAGGATGGGGAATGGAGGCACAGAAAGACTAAGTCCTGATCCTTAACAGCACTTAAGCATTGTGTTACTGGCTCGTGCAATGCCTAACCATTAGAGTCTTGCATCGAGCCTGAGCAAGGTGCCCAAGTGTCCCATACAACATATGGGGAGAGTTAGATGTTTATAGAAGGTATTTTCACAATCAGGCCAGGTAAGTGGGGAGCTGGCGAAGCTAGTCAGGAATGAAATGCTGAGGAGAGGGGTGGGGAGAAGAGAGGGGCTTAGGCACCTGACCTGGTGCACCTGGTTCATGGTGCTTCAACTGGTGGCTTATGGGGAGCGGGGGGGAAACCAGCCCATGGGGATGATTTCGTCTGGCCCCTGAATACATTCGCCATCCCAGAAGATCTGCTCTACAAAATGATGTCCTTTGCACAGCGTGACCTCTCACTCACCAAACTTACAATGTCACGCTGCATGGAGGACAATGATGGGCCAGAGATAGGTGCTTCCTTCTGCTTGGGATCCTCAGTCACAAACTCTTTCCTGGAGATAGGCTTCTAAGCAAGGTCAGTCGCTTAGGTAGCCCATGCCATAGAAGCCAAGACTCACTCCCTTTCACTCACCCTATGTTTCCCTGAGCTCTGAGCCGTCCTTTCTGATGATGGTCTGCTGCCCCCTCCCCACCAAACCATAGCCTGTCTCTGGCCTTCCTGATGTTGGGGTAACAGGTCATAGGCGTGCTCAGAGCCCGCCTATAAGATAAGGTCCCTACAAAAATAAGCATTCTCCTGTTTAGTTGAAAAATCCCACTTCATACCTCCAGAGTTTGGGCTTGAGTAAGGGCTGTGAAAAAGCCATAAACTGTGGCGTCAGCCAAGGAGATTTAGGTGCTGGTGGAGATAGGTGGCAGCTGAGCAGCAGCTTTGCAAATGACAGTGGCACCTAAATGATGGACTTAGATGCCTAAGGAACTTTAAGGGACTGGGCCTAAATGACTTGATCAGCTTCACACAAATAAGATGACCACCCTTTTTCCAAATGCTTTTGTTGCTCTGTGCCTACTTCTAACACTTCCTGTAACAATTGCCAGTGGAGAACGCAGCTTCTCCAAGCTGAAGTTAATAAAAACCTATTTACGCTCTAAAATGACACAGGAGAGGCAAGGAGCAATGGCTTGTAGAGTGGCCAGCCAAAGCAAGATGCCTTCTTCCCCAGGTGAAAGGTGAACTCACACAGATGTGCCTCTGAATTCTGGGTCCTCACTGACCAAGGACAGCCACTGGGAGTGGGGTGGGGTGAAGGAGCAGAGAGGGGCACAGAAAAGGAATTTTTGGCTGTAAAACTCAAGAACATGAGGCAGATGACACTGAACCACGCACTCTGGGGTGGGTGTCCTGCTCACAGTTTTATGATTATGAATCCTGCTTGTGGCATTTTCCCTAATAAAAATTGTCTGATTTCCCTCCTTTCATTAAAAGTTTCTTTTCTACGCTCAGACCCTGTGCTTGTGAGTGGGGAAGTATTGCCTCTCGGAGGCACCCAGGGGTCACGGGTAATTGTCCCAAGTCACTGGGTGGGGGCTCAAGGTGATTCTGTGTTGTATTGTTGAAAAGGAACCCCTAGCTGTTGATCCTGGGCCTGGTTGCTGCTGGATCCACCTGGCAAAAGGGTTACACATTTAAGGGATGAATTATATAAAAAGATCTTGTCCGACACTTGCATTATCATCTCATTGAGGCAGAGGCTTTCTCTTGTTCTGTATTTGTACAGCTTCTAGTGGACTGGGACCCTGGTCACGATTGGGGTGTCTAGGGATTATTGTCATATCAATGAATAAATAATAACAAAAATTACGACAGACACACTAATATCAATGCAAGGGATTTACATTTAAACTAGGGATTACAAATCTTTGGATACCCCAAAATATTTCTGGATCCCAAATTGCTTCAGCTCTCGGGCTGTGACTTCTTTACTTCCTTTTGCAGCAATACATGCCAGTGAAACACCACCCAGATGGGTACTCAGAAAAGAGGCATCCTCGTCGACAAACACCCCCTCCAATCTGACACACTGTTGGTCTTAGGAATCTTCCACGGTCTGCACAAAGGAAAGATTAGCAGAGCTCATTTACTTACATTCAGAAAATAGGCAAAGAGACAGGTAGTCTTATTTCAGGTAAAAAGCCATGATTTAAGTTGCCCCAGTTATGAGCATGGATATGTGAACACATCACTATAGTGAGATACCTTCTGCTCTCAATTGTGTCAGTGAAAGTCTGTAGTATCCCCAATGATGTCAGTAAAGTGTCCCTTTAAACCAGGGGTGGGCAAAGGTTTTGGCCCGAGAGCCATAACTGGGTTGTGAAACTTTATGGAGGGCTGGGTAGGGAAGGTTGTGCCTCCATAAGTAGCCTGGCACCTGCCCCTTATCCACCCCCTCCCACTTCCCGCCTCTCTCAGAACCCCTGACCCATCCAACCCCTCACCCCATTCCTTGTCCCCTGACCGACCCCTGCCAGGACCCCCCATCCCTAACTGCCCCCCAGGACCCCTATCCAGCCCCCCCCTCCGCTTCCTTCCCCGACTGCCCCAATCGCCTATCCACACCCCCACCCCTGACAGGCCCCCAGACTTTCCCCCCCCCCCCAAACCCCCAGGACTCCCACACCTATCCAAATCCCCCTGTTCCCAGTCCCCTGACCACCCCCGCAAAACTCTGCCCCCTGCTCCCTGTTCCCTGACTGCCTCCCAGAACCTCCTGCCCCTTATCCAAACCTCCACTCCCTTACCATGCTGCTCAGAGTAGCACAAGCTTGCAGCCACGTCACTGCGCTGCCTGAAAGTTCCTGGCAGGAATTGGCGGCTCAGTGATCTGAGGCTGCAGGGGAGAGGGGACAGCAAGGGAGGGGCTGGGGGCTGGGGGCTAGTGTCCCCGGCTGGGAGCTCAGGGGCCAGGCAGGACTCTCCCGCGGGAAAGATGTGGCCCGCAGGCCATAATTTGCCCACCTCTGCTTTAAACATTTCGTGAGCTCTCTAGTGGCACTTACTGGGTTCTATGCTTTAGAAGCTGCCAGCAATCAGCCAGAGCAGCAGTGTGTATGTAGCTAGACCTCGCGGGTCTGTGGATATTTAGTAACACAGGTAGATAGGACCCGCTCAGCCTGTGTGATTTCTTCATATTGTTTTGTTGCATTAAGAGGAAGATGTGGTCCATGGAAGCCCCATTCAGGACTGAGCTGGCACTGTACTAGACACAGGTAGAAACATAGAATAAACAGTTCTGGTACAGCTTTTCTATAGGAGTAGTGGAGGCAAACAACCTACACAGATTGGTATGTTTATGAATGGGATTATATAACAGTCCCCATGCAGCAGGGAAGTGGACTAGGGAGGTCCCTTTCTGTCTGTTCCTAAATGAGTGTGACTAAGAAAAGAAAGGAATGGGAAAAATGGAGGAGACCGACCATGATGGGTTATCAATCTAACAATGCTCCACACTACATTTACACTTTTAAAAAATAAACCTCTGCCCATTTCTATTGTATTTCTTAACCAAGGATTACTGCTGTTTGGGTAGGAAGCTTGAGGAAGTGTTCAGGTCACTACTAGAAACTCTCTGTTTTGAGTACCATTGTGCGGTGCTCTCTTCAGCAACTTTTCTATTCAAGGAATCACCATGTTCCTTACAGAGCAAACCTCCTTGCACCACCCAGGAAACATAGCTTCTGGGGATTGTCTTAAACTGAAAGAGTTATCTAACTACTCAGGCCAGTCTATCAAGCGCATTTATAGTTCAGTTGTTCAGATATTTTTTTGTTTTTGTTTTTTGTGGGCGATTGTACTCTTTCTGAGTATTGAATCAGTGGTAACCAAATAACCAAGTCTCTTTGTCCTCAAGCTATTTTGCTAGTTACATACTTGATACAATCATTTTTCAACAACTATATCCTCCTTTTATTTTTAACCTCTCCTCTCATTTTGGGCTGCTCTTCCCATTTGAGGCTCCCAAGGGCCTAGCTAGCAGCTACTACCAACTGCAAGATTAATTCTTCGTATCTTTGCATTTGACCATTTCATTGAGGAAGACACAGGAGAATATGCTAAAGGACCATTCACCAATAAAAATTCAACAACTGGTAATATTTGGTTATGAGTCACATTCTGGTAATCTATAATAATTGGAAATGTCCCCCATATATGCATGAAGTCACTTCTTTTTGGCACAGTTTGTCCAGTTGTTCTCGCTACTTAGTCACTACATCTGTTTTAACGTGGCTAGTGACAATGATATCTTAAAGACATTTTATTTTTTTCTGTCTGGCTGTGGGCTTTACACTGCTGCCTGTCACAGTAATATATGTGCACCTTCTTTGTTGTCTTATGTTGTCTGAGTATCAACTATAATCTTGTCTTGTATTATCATGGTTAATATTGATTGGCTCTGAGTATGGCCCCGGGATGAGAATCTCTCTTCCATTAGTACATTACATTCATATCTATTGTTGTTTCTTACCTGGAGATGCAATTTCAGCAGCAGCATCTTCTGCCATGATCTCATCCGGGGCTTCCGCTTATACTTGGTCTGGAGCTTGGGCCTCGGCCTCATTGTTTGCCACTGCTGCAGCTTCACTCGAGGTCTGGAAGACCAAGAAGACAACAGCAAAGAGAAGGAGAAGGATCTTCATGGCCAAAGTTTGGTGAGGATCTCAGTGTACCTGCAGAGAGGAGAGAAACAAAGACAGAGTGAGGTACTTTAGGGGAAAGGGGATGGAGTCCCTGTATTTATAACAAGTCACCAATCAGAAGGAAAGATGGGGGGGGGGATTTTGGACTCTGTTGGGTGGAGTTCTGGGTCAATTAAGCTACTCCAATCTCCCTTTGATGTTGCTTTGATCTGATGGCTGTCCCCTGAGCAGCATGTCCTTTCTGTTGACTCTGGATTTAGTGTTGTTCACACAGCCAGCTCCCCATCTGTTTCATGATTAAATTGCAGCTGTGCAGATGTCACATGGAGGCCCCAATCAGGACTGAAACCCCACCGCACTAGACATAAGTAGAGACATAAAATAAAAGACATTTCCTGCAGAGCTTAGAGTCTAAACAGACAGTGCACAACAAGTGTCTTGACTTCAGACTGGAACAGGTACAGGGAAGCGCTGTTAGGATGGTCAGGGGAATAGAGAGCTGATCTTAGGAAAAGATATGAAAACAACTTGGCTTGTTTTAGCTAGTGAAACGAAGGTTGGAAGAGGGTAAGATTCTTTTCTGTAAATACATCTGGGGCTATGCACAAGGGAGCGAGAAGAGCCACTAAAAATAAGAAAAATGTTGACACAAGAACAGATGGGAATATACTGGTCATGAATACATTTCGGCTGGAAATTAGAAGAAGGTTTCTCACCATTGGATGAGGGAGGTTTTGGTACAACCTTCCTATAGGAGTAGTGTGGGCAAACAACCAATATAGTTTGGCAAATTTATGAACGGGATTATATGAATGTTATATATATCTCTCTATAAAACCTCTCTTTATATATAGATATATAGAGTTCTGGGAAATTTAAACTGCTCCAGGCTCTCTTTGATGTTCCTTTGATCAGACAGCTATCCCCTGAGCAGCACATCCTTTCTATTAACTCTGGCTTTACTGTTAATCACCCTCCCAGCTCCGCATCTGTTCCATTATTAAATTGCAGCTGTGCACATATCACACCTGAGGAAGCTGTCACCTCCTTCGGTTTCAGGAGAAAGAAATTTATTTATTATTTCCTTCTCTTCTGATAATAGAAAATACAGGCCCAGATTCTGAGCTTTCCTTCTGGGAGGTGCAGTACAGCAGGCACTTCCCAGGCTGGAGGTGGCAAAAGTGGCTTTGTGACAGCTCAGGACACTGTGAATGCTGGTTTCCTGCTTCAGCCCCAAAGAAGCTCAGTGCATCCCCCCACATTACTCTGTAGGACTTAGCCTGATCAAACACACTCTCTCCCCTCATATTAAACCAGCCTTGGGTGAAACTCGGGAAGTTCACCACTAAAATTGAATAAAGAATGTTCTGCTGCTGATAAACCACTCCCACCTCTGGAATATCCCTAACGGGAGTTATAACCACCAAGGTCAAAAAGTAGAGACACCCAGCACTGGGAAATTGCTAAAGTCAAAGAACAACACATCCACTTCTTCCCCTCATCCACAGACCCAGTTATTCCTCATAGAAGCAATTAGGTTAGTCAGGCATGACTTGCCCTTGGTGAATCCATGCTGACTGTTCCTGATCACTTTCTTCTCCTCTAGTGCTTCAGAATTATTCCTGAGGACCTGCTCCATGATTTTCCAGGGACTGAGGTGAGGCTGACTGGCCTGTAGTTCCCTGGATCCTCTCCCTCCCCTTTTCTAAAGATGGCACAAACAAGCCTTTTTCCAGTCATCTAGGACCTCCCCCGTTCGCCATGAGTTTTCAAGATAATGGCAATGGCTCTGCATCACATCTGCCAACTCCTTTAGACCCTCGGATGCCGCGCATCCAGTCCCATGGCCTTGTGCTCATCCAGTTTTTCTAAATAGTCCTGAACCACTTCTTTCTCCACAAGGGCTGGTCACCTTCTCCCCATACTGTGCTGCCCAGTGCAGCAGTCTGGGAGCTGACCTTGTTTGTGAAGACAGAGGCAAAAAATCATGTAGTACATTAGCTTTTCCACATCCTCTGTCACTAGGTTGCCTCCCTCATTCAGTAAGGGGTTCACACTTTCCTTGACTTTCTTCTTGTTGCTAACATACCTGAAGAAACCCTTCTTGTTACTCTTAACATCTCTTGCTAGCTGCAACTCCAAGTGTGATATGGCTCCTGATTTCACTCCTGCATGCCTGAGCAATATTTTTATACTCCTCCCTGGTCATTTGTCCAATCTTCCCCTTCTTGTAAGCTTCTTTTTTGCATTCAAGATCAGCAAGGATTTCACTGTTAAGCCAACGCTAATACTGCCGCCATATTTACTATTCTTTCTACACATCGGGATGGTTTGTTCCTGCAACCTCAATAAGGATTCTTTAAAATACAGCCAGCTCTCCTGGACTCCTTTCCCTCTCATGTTATTCTCCCAGGGGATCCTGCCATCAGCTCCTGAGGGAGTCAAAGTCTGCTTTTCTGAAGTCCAGGGTCTGTATTCTGCTGCTCTCCTTTCTTCTTTGTGTCAGGATCCTGAACTTCAACCATCTCATGGTCACTGCCTCCCAGGTTCCCATCCACTTTTGCTTCCTCTAATAATTCTTCCTGTTTGTGAGCAGCAGGTCAAGAAGAGCTCTGCCCTAGTTGGTTCCTCCAGCACTTGCACCAGCAAATTGTCCCTACACTTTTCCAAAAGCTTCCTGGATTGTCTGTGCACCACTGTATTGCTCTCCCAGCAGATATCAGAGTGATTGAAGTCTCTAATGAGAATCAGGGCCTGCAATCTAGTAACTTCTGTAAATTGCTGAAAGAAAACCTCGTCCACCTCAATCCCCCTGGTCTGGTGGTATAGTAGACTCCCACTATGACATCACCCTTGTTGGTCACACTTCTAAACGTAGTGCAGAGACTCTCAGGTTTTTCTGCAGTTTCACACAGGAGCTCTGAGCAATCATACTGCTCTCTTTATTAGGGTACGTCTAGACTACCTGCCGTACGGCGGGTAGCGATCGATTTCTCAGGGATCGATATATCGCATCTCATCTAGATACGATATATCAATCCCCGAAATGCACTCCCGTCGACTCCGGAACTCCAGCAGCGTGAACGGCGGTTGCGAGTCGACAGGGGAGCCACGGACATCGATCCCGCGCCATGAGGATGAGAGATAAATCGATCTAAGATACGCAACTTCAGCTATGTGATTCCCCCCCCCGCCCCAGTGTAGACCAGCCCTTACATGCAATGCAACTCCCCCACCTTTTCTGCCCTGTCTGTCCTTCCTGAACAGTTATATCCATCCATGACAGTGGTCCAGTCATGTGAGTTATTCCACCAAGTACCCTTGGTGTGAAGGGCCAGTCCTCTGCAGCAATTAAACACTGGATGGAGGCTGTGCTGGGCAGCAGAGATACCTGTGCGCCAGGGAATGGGGCTCCGGCTGAGCACATATAGTCTGTGGAGGAAGATACCAGTGGGAGACTCCAAGGAAAAGGCAGGAGGTCCAGTGACAACAAATACCCAGCATGCCGGTTGCATAGGCTGAAGCAGCTGCTCTGCAGGATTGGGGAGTACCCTGGCCTTGGGTTAGGATGGTGAATCTCAACATGTCCGCAGACAGAACCCCAGACCACGAGGGACTGTCACAAAGCACCTGCCCCATGGGCTGGAGACTAAGGCTGCCCAAATTACAAGCTGAGCCGTGGCTGGTTGAATCAGTTCCTCTGATATAAAAGGAGGCAGGAATCTATAGGGACAGGGTGTGTAACTAAGACTGCCAAAGGCAGGAAGTCTGGAAAAAAACAGGTGAACACTCTGTAGGCAGCAGAGATGTGCACGGGAGAAAGCGGGGGCATAGAACTGCTGGTGTGGGGGGGGTGGTTGGGGTAAATGAGCTGTTCCAACCCTGGGGAGAGCCCTGCTCCACCTGCCCTGGGATGGCTGGGGAGGGAGGAGAGCCAGCTCCTCGTTCCAGTGTGGGGTGGGAGGTGACATCTCCCCGGGCGCCAGACCCCATGGTGGGGAGAAGCAGCTCCCCTGGCTGCGAGGGGCACAGAAAATGCCCCTCCAAAAACTGGCTGAATTTTCATTCCTGTGCATGTCGCTGGTAAGCAGGGAGGCTTGGGATAGAATGACTGACCGACGGAGCGGCTGACCTTGGGGAGGAGAGGACTGGGAGAAAGGCTGCGAGTTTGTGTTTAGTTTTTCAAAGACTTTGTGTTATGTGGGCCGCGGGGTGAGAGACTGACCTGGAGTTGGGGCCTGGAGGGCCAGACGACTAAATAAATGAGCTCCCCCATGGGGATTTTTGAATTTCTTTTTGTACGGGGTGAGTCCTTAATGGGCTCTGAATAGGAGAAAGGGGCTGGGGGCATTGCAGAGGCACACCTGGCCAGGAGGGGGTACTGGAGAGGCGGGTGCCTGGGCCACAGGCAGGCTCTGCTCAGATATCCTGTTGGAGGCACTGCCCAGGCAAAGGTGGCTTTCTGCCTCGATCCTGCCAGCTCCCTCTGCCATGATGTGACTGGCCTGGGTGGAGTAGGAAGGACGATCTAGTGGTTAGGGCACTGGGTTTGGAGTCAGGTGACCCATGTACAATTCCCAGCTCAGCCGCAGACTTCTTGGGTGTCTTGGGCAAGTCACTTAGTCTCTTTGTGCTTCAGTCTCCACTTGCTAACTGCAAGATGATTGTGAGATAAAAATCTGTCAATGAGGATGAGAAGGTGAGTCAGAGACATGGTATGAGAGCCGTGGAAGTACTTCACTAGATGTATTTCACAGAGTCCTTACCCTGAAAGCACTGCAGACAGTGAATGGAAGAGAATCAGAGGTACAGAGAGGTGCGTTACACAGCAGTTCAGAGCCAGAATTCAAATCCAGGCCTCGTGACTCCCAGTCCAGTACTCAGTTCACCAGACTCCACTGCCTCTGTGTGCTGTGGTTAAGTGACTTTAGATTCTCTCCCATGCACATCTGCAGTACTTTTTGGGTGGAGTAAATTGAAAACCAGTAAGTGAATCTGATAACTGAGGTCTGCTTGCAAAAACACAAGTGGATGTGCAGGGAGCGGTGGAGGGAAGAGGGGTTGTACCATCGACCAGGCTCACCCACGAGCTATCTACAGAGGCTGCCTCAAAGAGGACACCGAACCAAGTGGCCACCCGGCCTGCCTCAGACGGCCCGCCCCGAACCATGCCGCCACCTCCAGAGGAACTGGAAGGGGAACACCAACCGCTACGACCCAGCAGCAGCCTCCAAGATACAGAAACTCTACAGAACAAACCGCCCCAAGGCTATTCGAGAGGTCCTCGATGGTCCCCCGTCCTACTGCACGATCCCGCCCGAGCGCCTCTACAGCTACTTCCTTGGAGTGTTTGGCGGCATGCCCAGGAACGACACGCCGCGCCCGGAGTGCCTCGGCCCCCTGCCCCACGTCATCGATACAGACAACCTAGAGCTGACTTCACTCCTAAAGAGGTGGCAGCCAGGCTGTCCAGAACAAAGAACCCGCGTGCACCGGAAAGGACGGCATCCCCTACAGCCTGCTCAGGAAGCGAGACCCCGGCTGCCTCGTGCTCTCCGGCATCTTCAACCTGTGCCGGACTTTGGCAGGTCTCCCACCTCCTGGAAGAAGGCCATGACCGTCCTGATCACAAAAAGGGGCAAGCGAGATGACCCCAGCAACTGGAGACCCATCTCCCTCTGCTCCACATGTACAAACTATACGCCGGCTGCCTGGCAGCCAGGATCACGGAGTGGGCAACGACCGGGGGAGCCATCAGCCCGGCCCAGAAGGGCTTCATGCCGTCAGAGGGGTGCTACGAGCACAACTTCCTGCTCCAGACCATCCTCCAGATGACCACGAGGGCGCGGAAGCAGTGCGTGCGATAGCGTGGCTCGACCTGTCCAACGCCTTCGGGTCCATCCCCACCACCACATCTTCAACACTCTACGGGAGTTCGGGATGCCAGAGACCTTCCTTTGCCTGATCCGGGAACTCTACGAACACTGCAGCACCACCATCCATTCGGTCGAAGGAGAAACCGCCGAGATCCCAATCCACAGCGGTGTAAAGCAGGGCTGCCCCCTCAGCCCAATCATCTTCAACCTCGCCATGGAGCCGCTCCTGCGGGCGATCTCCAACGGCGCTGACGGCTTTCGACCTGCACGGCGAGAGGGTGAGCGTCTTGGCCTATGCGGATGACCTGGTCCTGATAGCGGACGACCCCGAGAGGCTCCAGGGTATGCTCAAACACCATCGGGAGAGCCGCTGACTGGACGGGTCTCCGCTTCAATGCCAAAAAGTGCGCGTCCTCCACGTCGACGGGAGCAAAAGAGACTCGGTGCTGGCGACGGAGTTTCCAGATCCAGGGAGCCCGTGTTCCCCATTGGCTGAAGGGCAGGCGTACCAACACCTTGGCACGCCGACGGGCGTCCGCGTCCGGCAGACCCCCGAGGACACCATCCGGGAGATCCTGCAGGACGCTGCCAAGATCGACGCATCCTGCTGCCCCATGGCAGAAGATCAACGCCCTCAACATCCCTTCCTGATCCCCCGCATCGCCTTCGTCCTGAGAGGTTCCGCCGTGGCAAAGGTGCCCCTCAACAAGGCGGACAACACCATCCGGCAGCTGGTCAAAAAGTGGCTGTCCCTGCCCCAGAGAGCCAGCAACGAGCTCATATATATTGCTCACAGGCACGGTGGCGCCAACGTCCCCCGCATGGGAGACCTCTGTGACATTCGCGGTCATCACGCACGCCTTCCGCCTCCTGACGTGCCCGGACACCACAGTAAAGAGCGTCCCGTGGCGACCGCCCTGCACACGCACCACGAGAAGCGAATCGGCAGGCCACCCTCTAGCCAGGATGTAGCCACTTTCCTGAGCGGGCTCCCTGGAAGGCGAATTGCCGCCAGACAGGGGGGACATCGCCTCGCTGTGGTCCGCGCCGCAACGCCACGCGCCGACTAGGGAAGCGACTGGGCTGCCGCTGGTATGGAGCGAGGAGCGGCAGGAGCTGGGAGTTTCTGGTGCCGCAGATCGAGACGGAGGGCAGCATCACCGTCAGCCCCTGGAGCCAGAGGCTTGCTGGAGAAGTCCCTGAAGGCCGCCGTCCACGTGCTCTACGTGGACACCCTGAGGAAAAACCCGACCAGGGCAAGGCCTTTGAGGTGACCAGCAAGTGGGACTCCAGCAACCACTTCCTCCCCGCGGGCAGCTTCACCCGCTTCGCCGACTGGCGGTTCATACACCGCGCCCGGCTGAACTGCGTCCCCACTCAATGGAGCCATCCGTCACGGGAACCGGGACAAGCGCTGCAGGAAGTGCGGGTACACCTGGAGACCCTGCCCCATGTCCTGTGCAGCTGCAAGCCCCACGCCAGAGCCTGGCAGCTGCGCCACAACGCCGTCCAGGACTGCCTAGTGAAGGCCATCGCCCCAACACCTGGTGAGATTGCAGTCAAACCGCACCATCCCCGGCACCGACAGCTCCGCTGCGCCCAGACATCGTCGTCACGGACGAGGAGCGGAAAAAGATCATCCTCGTCGAACGTGACGATCCCGTTCGAGAACAGGACCCTGGCGTTCCGCGAAGCCCGAGCCCGTAAACTCGAAAAATCCGCCCTTGACCTGACACCTTGCGGGCAAAGGGCTACGAGGTTTACACCGACGGCCCTGATGTCGGGCGCTAGCGCCTGGAGACCCCTGTAACGAACGTGTGCTTAGGGCTGTGCCGGGGTGGGCCGTCGCTATGCGCGACTATCATGAGACGTCTTGATGGTCTGGACACTATCCCAGTGGTCTAGGGACATTTACATTGAACACTCACCCGGCACCGCCAAATACAGTGAGTGAGCCGTCGTGGCTTCAAGCATTCCACGGGGGGAGGGGGAAAACCCTTAAACCCCCCCTACTAAACTATATCCCCTGAGTCCTGAACCTAAACCGACTGGATTCCACCACGTGAGGGTCATCCTGTCCCCATTACCCGCCCGCCTACTCTAATCATGGCTATGTGTAACCCATTATATGAGCGATGTACCCCTCACTCGCTCCTCTACCTGTATCCTTTGACCCCACCCACCGTACACTTCCCGCCATTGGGGACATTACAGACTGTAATATATTTTTGCTAACCAATAACCAAATACCACGCGTCCCCCTATACTCTGTATGTTAACCCCGATGATAATAACTGGCGCATCAAACTCTGTGGTATACATCTTTAATTTAAATATTCTCTAATAACATTTAAATCTTTCTCTGCAAAAGATTTACACCTCAAAACATCAGATGGTCCCTACTATTTAACCTCTCTATTCTGGGATCACCTGCGGCCATAAAAAGATTCTTCAGCCTTGAATACTTGCAGTTGGAGCATTAGTAATGTAAATGAGAGCTGCAAAAGAGGCTATTGTTCTTGGTTATCCAGAATTATCCTGAAGAAATAAGTATCAGTGCTCCCAGCCCAGTAATTGCAGCTCTCTTGTGATTCAACTCTTTAGTGATCTCAGCACATAGTAGGGGATGCTCCCACTGCTAATCGTACCATTTGTCCAAAGTGAGTGTCTAGCTCGTGACCCTGTAATCTAGAGGTCTTAAGGTAATAAAAAGTCAACTCTGACATCCCAGTGGAGAGGTGGAACTGGTATCTGGCTCACAAGGGGACTGCACAACCAGCCATATGATACCGTGTCCCCACCCTCTCTCAATTCAGTGGGTTGTGGAACCCATGTCCCTTGTCTAGCAAGTACCACCCAACTGAGGTTGAGTCATTTCTGTCCCAGAAGCAGTCCCGAAAGCCCCATTCACACAATTCATCAGGGTGACAAACTTTTTTTTCTCCTGCCCCATTAACAAAGAAATTGGGGATCCCAGAGCTGTTTTAAATCACCATCCAAAGCTGCTGTGGGCTTATGCTAAGTTGCGGGTGGAATGCAATTGGAAATCTGGTCCACACCTTTTTGAGATTCTTGACATTCTTTCCAACACTCCCTACAATTCACCCACCAGAATGTTCAGGATCATCTCTCTAACCACGAGAGAGGGGGAGAGAGTTGTAATCTGGACATCTGGTGGTGGTGAATTGTAGGGAAGTGTGGAAAGAATGTCAAGAATCTCAAAAGGTGTGGACAGATTTCCATTGGCATCCACCCTCAACTTAGCATAAGCCCACAGCAGCTTGGGATGGTGAATTTTAACAGCTCTGGGATCCCAATTTCTTTGTTATTGGGGCAGGAGGTAAAAAAAAGTTTGTCACCATGATTGTGTGATGGGGAGCTGTGGGACTGCTTTGTGACAGAAATGACTCAACCTCAGTTGGGGGTGGTACTTGCTAGACAAGGGACATGGGTTCCACAACCCACTGAATTGAGAGATGGTGGGACAGGTATCTATGGCTGGTGGTGCAGTCCCCTTGTGGAGCCAGATTGTTTATTAGAGAATATTTAAATAAAGATGATACACAGAGTTTGATGTCAGTTATTAGTCATCGGGGGTAACATACAGAGTATGGGGGACGCTGGTATTTGGTTATTGGTTAGCATATAATATATACAGTCTGTAATGTCCCCAATGCGGGGTGTACGGTGGGTGGGGTCAAGATACAGTAGGGGAGCAGTGAGGGTACATCGCTCATATAATGGGTTACACATAGCCATGATTAGAGTAAGCGGGCCGGGTAATGGGACAGGATGACCCTCACATGGTGGAATCCAGATCGGTGGGTTCAGGACTCAGGGATGTAGTTTAGTAGGGGGGTTTTAAGGGTTTCCCCCTCCCCCCGTGGTGCGTGAAGCCACATCGGCTCACTCCTGGTATTGGCGGTGGCCGGTGATGTGTTCGGTGTAAATGTCCCTAGGACCACCGGATAGTGTCCGAGACCATCAAACGTCTCATGAGTCGCGCATAGCGACGGCCCACCCCACAGGCCCTAAGTACACGTTCGTTACAGGGGTCCCAGGCGCCTAGCGCCCCGACGATCAGGGCGTCGTGTAAACCTCGTAGCCCTTTGCCCGCAAGGTGTCAGTCAAGGGGGGCGTATTTTTCGAGTTTACGGGCTCGGGCTTCGCGGAACGCGGGGTCCTGTTCTCGAACGGGATCGTCACGTCGACGAGGATGATCTTTTCCGCTCCTCGTCCGTGACGACGATGTCTGGGCGCAGCGGGCTGTCGGTGCCGGGGATGGTGCGGTTGACTGCAATCTCACCGAGGTGTGGGGCGATGGCCTTCACTAGGCGGTCCTGGACGGCGTTGTGGCGCAGCTGCCAGGCTCTGGCGTGGGGCTTGCAGCTGCACAGGACGTGGGGCAGGGTCTCCAGGGTGTACCCGCACTTCCTGCAGCGCTTGTCCCGGTTCCCGTGACGGATGGCTCCATGAGCGGGACGCAGTTAGCCGGGCGCGGTGTATGAACCGCCAGTCGGCGAAGCGGGTGAAGCTGCCCGCGGGGAGGAAGTGGTTGCTGGAGTCCCACTTGCTGGTCACCTCAAAGGCCTTGCCCTGGTCGGGTTTTTTCCTCAGGGTGTCCACGTAGAGCGCGTGGACGGCGGCCTTCAGGGACTTCTCCAGCACGCCTCTGGCTCCGGGGCTGACGGTGATGCTGCCCTCCGTCTCGATCTGCGGCACCAGAACTCCCAGCTCCTGCCGCTCCTCGCTCCATACCCAGCGGCAGCCCAGTCGCTTCCCTAGTCGGCGCGTGGCGTTGCGGGCGCGGGACCACAGCGAGGCGATGTCCCACCTGTCTCGGCGAATTCACCGTCCAGGGAGCCGCTCAGGAAAGTGGCTACATCCTGGCTGGAGGAGGCCTGCCGATTCGCTTCTCGACGACGGTGTGCAGGGCGGTCGCCGCGACGCTCTTTACTGTGGTGTCGGGCACGTCAGGAGGCGGAAGGCGTGCGTGATGACCGCAATGTCACAGAGGTCTCCCATGCGGGGGACGTTGGCGCCCCGTGCCTGTGAGCAATGTATATGAGCTCGTTGCTGGCTCTCTGGGGCAGGGACAGCCACTTTTTGACCAGCTGCCGGATGGTGTTGTCCGCCTTGTTGAGGGGCACCTTTGCCACGGCGGAACCTCTCAGGACGAAGGCGATGCGGGGGATCAGGAAAGTGTTGAGGGCGTTGATCTTTTGCCATGGGGCCAGCAGCGATGCGTCGATCTTGGCAGCGTCCTGCAGGATCTCCCGGATGGTGTCCTCGGGGGTCTGCCGGACGCGGACGCCCGTCGGCGTGCCGAGGTGTTGGTACGCCTGCCCTTCGGCCAGGGGGACGACGGGCTCGCCCTGGATCTGGAGCTCCGTCGCCAGCACCGAGTCTCTTTTGCTCCCGTCGACGTGGAGGGACGCGCACTTTTTGGCATTGAAGCGGAGACCCGTCCAGTCAGCGGCTCTCCCGATGGTGTTGAGCATGCCCTGGAGCCTCTCGGGGTCGTCCGCTATCAGGACCAGGTCATCCGCATAGGCCAAGACGCTCACCCTCTCGCCGTGCAGGTCGAAGCCGTCAGCGCCGTTGGAGATCGCCGCAGGAGCGGCTCCATGGCGAGGTTGAAGATGATTGGGCTGAGGGGGCAGCCCTGCTTTACACACCGCTGTGGATCGGGATCTCGGCGGTTTCCCCTTCGACCGAACGGATGGTGGTGCTGCAGTGTTCGTAGAGTTCCCGGATCAGGCAAAGGAAGGACTCGGGCATCCCGAACTCCCGTAGAGTGTTGAAGATGTGGTGGTGGGGGATGGACCCGAAGGCATTGGACAGGTCGAGCCACGCTATCGCGCACTGCTTCCGCGCCCTCTTGGTCATCTGGAGGATGGTCTGGAGCAGGAAGTTGTGCTCGTAGCACCCCTCTGACGGCATGAAGCCCTTCTGGGCCGGGCTGATGGCTCCCCCGGTCGTTGCCCACTCCGTGATCCTGGCTGCCAGGCAGCCGGCGTATAGTTTGTACATCGTGGAGCAGAGGAGATGGGTCTCCAGTTGCTGGGGTCGTCTCGCTCGCCCTTTTTGTGGATCAGGACGGTCATGGCCTTCTTCCAGGAGGTGGGAGACCTGCCAAAGCGCCGGCACAGGTTGAAGATGCCGGAGAGCACGAGGCAGCCGGGGTCTCGCTTCCTGAGCAGGCTGTAGGGGATGCCGTCCTTTCCAGGGCGCGGTGTTCTTTGTTCTGGACAGCCTGGCTGCCACCTCTTTAGGAGTGAAGTCAGCCTCTAGGTTGTCTGTATCGGTGACGTGGGGCAGGGGGCCGAGGCACTCCGGGCGCGGCGTGTTCGTCCTGGGCATGCCGCCAAACACTCCAAGGAAGTAGCTGTAGAGGCGCTCGGGCGGGATCGTGCAGTAGGACGGGGGACCATCGAGGACCTCTCTCGCATAGCCTTGGGGCGGTTTGTTCTGTAGAGTTTCTGTATCTTGGGAGGCTGCTGCTGGGTCGTAGCGGTTGGTGTTCCTCCTTCCGGTTCCTCTGGAGGTGGCGGCATGATTCGGGCGGGCCGTCTGAAGGCAGGCCGGGTGGCCACTTGGTTCGGTGTCCTCTTTGAGGCAGCCTCTGTAGATAGCTCGTGGGTGAGCCTGTCGATGGTTTAACTGAACTTTGCCCAGGACATCAGAAGAAGTCTGAAAATGGCTGAGCTGGGAATTGTACATCGGGTCACACTGACTGCCAAACCCAGGTGCCCTAACCAACTACGATCGCTCCTTCCTACCTCCACCATGCCAGTCACATCATGGCAGAGGAGCTGGCAGGATCGAGGCAGAAAGCAGCACCTTTGCCTGGGCAGTGCTGCTCAACAGGATTGCTGAGCAGAGCCTGCCTGTGGCCCAGGCCACCCGCCTCTCCAGTACACCCTCCTGCTGCAGGTGTGCCTCTGCAATGCCCTCGCCCCACCTCTCTCCTATTCAGAGCCAGATCAGAAGGACTCACCCCGTACAGAAAAGAAATTCCCAAACAAATTCCCCATGGGGGAGCTCATTTTGAGTCGTCTGGCCTCCAGGCCCAACTCCAGGTCAGTCTCTCACCCCGCGGCCCACATAACAAAGTACTTCTGAAAACACTAAACATGTCAAACTCCGCAGCCTTTCTCCCACGTCCTCTCCTCCCCACGGTCAGCCGCTCCGTCGGTGCTGAGTCATTCTATCAACCAGCCTCCCTGCTTACCAGCGACTGTTGCAACAGGAATGGAAGAGATCAGTCGCAGTTTTGGGGGACAGGCATTTTCTGTGCCCGCTCCGCAGCCTAGGGGGGAGCTTGACCCTTCTCCGCCACCATGGGTACTGAGGGCGCCCGGGGGAGATGTCACCTCCCACCCCACAATAGAGGAACGCCGAGGAGGTATGCTGGCTCTCCCTCACATCCCCCAGCCATCCCAGGGCAGGTGGAGCAGGCTCTCCCCACGGGGTCCTGGAACAGGCTCATTAGCCCCAACCACCCCCCCACACCAGCAGTTCTATGCCCCCAGTCTTCTCCGTGCAACATCTCTGGCTGCTACAGAGTGTTCAGCTGTTTTTTTCGCAGAACTTCCTGCCGTATGGCAAGTCTTGGGATGTACACACCCTGTCCCCTATAGATATCTGCCTCCTTTTCCTATCAGAGGACTGATTCAACCCCAGCCGCGGCTCAGCTTTGTAATTTGGGCCAGCTTAGTCTCCAAGCCCATGGGGCAGTGCTTTGTTGACAGTCCCTCGTGGTCTGGGGTATCTGTCTGCGACATGTGAGATTCACCATGGCTAACCCAAGGCCATGGGTATTCTCCCATCCTGCAGAGCAGCTGCTTCAGCTATGCAAACCTGCATGCTGGTAATTCGTTAGGAGTCATGTTCGTTTGTGACCTCCTGCCTTCCTTTCCTTGGAGTGAGCTCCCACTGGCTATCTTCCTCCACAGACTATATGTGCTCAGCCCCGTGAGCCCCATTCCTGTGCCCGCAACATGGTATCTCTGCTGGCCATGTCACAGCCTTCCATCCCAGTGTTGTTATTGCTGCAGAGACTGGCCCTACACCCAAGGGTACTTGGTGGAATAAACTCACATGACTGGACCACTGTCCGCCATGGATGGATAAAACTGTTCAGGAAGTGACAGACAGGGCAGTAAAGGTGGGGAGTTGCATTGCAGTGTGAATGCAAGGCTGGTCTTTACACTGGGGCGGGGGGGGGAGGAATCACAGTAACTGAAGTTGCTATACTTAGATCGATTTTTATCTCTCATCCTCATTGGCGCGGGATCGATGTCCGTGGCTCCCCTGTCGACTCGCAACCGCCGTTCCCACCGCTGCTGGAGTTCCCGGAGTCGACGGGAGTGCATTCGGGGATTGATATATCGTATCTAGAATGAGATGCGATATATCGATCCACTGAGAAATCGATTCAGCTACCGCCGATACGGCAGGTAGTCTAGACGTAGCCCTAATAAGGGAGCAGATGATTCATGGCTCAGAGCTCCTTGTTGAAACTGCAGAGAAAAACCTGAGAGTCTCTTGCACTACGTTAGAGTGGTTGGACCAACAAGAGGTGATGTCATAGTGGGAAAGTCTACTATAACCACCAACCAGGGGGATGAGGTGGACGAGGTTTCTTTCAGCTAATTTACAGAAGTTACTAGATTGCAGGCCTGATTCTCAATTATCAAGACTTCAATCACTCTGATATCTGCTGGAGAGGAATACAGTGTGTGCACAGACAATCCAGGAAGCTTTTGCGAAAGTGTAGGGGACAATTTGCTGGTGCAAGTGCTGGAGGAACCAACTAGGGGCAGAGCTCTTCTTGACCTGCTGCTCACAAAACAGGGAAGAATTAAGTAGGGGAAGCAAAAGTGTGATGGGAACCTGGGAGCAGAGACATGAGATGGTGAGTTCAGGATCCTGACACACAAGGAAGAAAGGAGAGCAGCAGAATACGGACCCTGGACTTCAGAAAAGCAGACTTTGACTCCTCAGGAGCTGATGGGCAGGATCCCCTGGAGAATAACATGAGGGGGAAAGGAGTCCAGGAGAGCTGGCTGTATTTTAAAGAATCCTTATTGAGGTTGCAGGAACAAACCATCCCGATGTGTAGAAAGATAGTAATAATATGGCAGGTATTAGCTTTGGCTTAACAGTGAAATCCTTGCTGATCTTGAATGCAAAAAAGAAGCTTACAGAAAGGGGAAGATTGGACAAATGACCAGGGAGGAGTATAAAAATATTGCTCAGGCATGCGGGTGAAATCAGAAGGCCATATCACACTTGGAGTTGCAGCTAGCAAGAGATGTTAAGAGTAACAAGAAGGGTTTCTTCAGGTATGTTAGCAACAAGAAGAAAGTCAAGGAAAGTGTGAACCCTTTTTACTGATGGAGGGGAGGCAACCTAGTGACAGAGGATGTGGAAAAAAGCTAATGTACTCAATGATTTTTGCCTCTGTCTTCACAAACAAAGGTCAGCTCCCAGACTGCTGCACTGGCGACACAGTATGGGGAGAAGGTGACCAGCCCCCCTTGTGTGGAGAAAGAAGTGGTTCAGGATATTTTTTAGAAAAAACTGAATGAGCACAAGGCCATGGGACTGGATGCGCGGCATCCGAGGGTCTAAAGGAGTTGGCAGATGTGATTGCAGCGCCATTGGCATTATCTTGAAAACTATGGCGAACGGGGGAGGTCCTAGATGACTGGAAAGGCTATGGTTGTGCCCATCTTTAGAAAAGGGGAGGAGGAGGATCCAGGGAACTACAGGCCAGTCGCCTCACCTCAGTCCCTGGAAAATCATGGAGCAGGTCTCAAGGAATCAATTCTGAAGCACTAGGAGAGAAGAAAGTGATCAGGAACAGTCAGCATGGATTCACCAAGGGCAAGTCATGCCTGACTAACTAATTGCCTTCTATGAGGAATACTGGGTCTGTGGATGAGGGGAGAAGCAGTGGATGTGTTGTTCTTTGACTTTAGCAAAGCTTTTGATACGGTCTCGCAAACAATATCTTGCAAAGGTTAAAGAAGTATGGACTGGACGATTGGACATAAGGTGGATAGAAAGCTGGCTAGATCATGGGCCAATGGTAGTGATCAACGGCTCCATGTCTAGTTGCAGCTGTTTCAAGTGAGGCCCCAAGGTCGGTCCTGGCTGGTTTTGTTCGATATCTTGATTAATGATCGGGAGGATGGCGTGGACTACACTTTTAGCAAGTTTCAGATGAACACAAAACTGGGAGAGTGTAGATACGCTAGAGGGTAGGGATAGGATAACAGAGAGACAGACAAATTAGAGGACTGGGCCAAAAAAGAAACCTGGATGAGGTTCAACAAGGACAAGTGCAGAGTCCTGATTAGGAAGGAAGAAGTCCCATGCACCGCTACAGCTGGGGACCGACTGGCTAGGCAGCAGTTCTGCAGAAAGGACCTAGGGGTATACAGTGGATGAGAAGCTGATATGAGTCAACAGTGGCCCTTGTTGCCAGAAGGCTAATAGCATTTAGCTATATAAGAGAGGACCATTGCCAGCAGATCGAGGATGTTGATCAGTCCCCTCTATTGACATTGGTGAGGCCCTCATCTGGTACTGTGTCCATTTTGGTGGCCAAGAAGAGAGGATGTGGAAAATTGGAACGAGCACGAAGGCAAAAATGATAGGGCTGGAGCAATATGCCTTATGAGGGGGCTGAGGAACTGGGATGTTTTAGTCTGCAGAAGAGAAGAATGAGGGGGATTTTTGATAGCTGCTTCAACTACCTGAAAGGGGGTTCCAAAGGGATGGATCTAGACAGTCTCAGCGGTAGCAGATAGAAGAACAAGGATAATGGTCTCAAGTTGCAGTGGGGGAGGTTAGGTTGGATATTAGGAAAAACTCATTTCAACTAGAGAGTGGTGAAGCATGCAGATGGTTTACCTAGAGGTGAATCTCCTTCCTTAGAGTTTTTAAGGTCAGGCTGGGATGTTTTAGTTTGGAAATTGGTCCTGCTTTAAGCAGGGGTTGGACTAGAGACCTCCTGAGGTTCCCTTCCAGCATCATATCTATGATTCTATGAATCAGGTCCCTAGCCTCTGTAAGAGGGTGGAGAAGGATGGCAGGAGAGGGATCACTTGATCATTACCTGTTAGGTTCACCTCCCTGAGGCCACCTGCATGGCCACTGTTGGTAGAAGACAGGAACACTGGGCTAGATAGACCTTTGGCCTGACACTGTTAGGCCATTCTTATATGTCTATAAATCCCATTCTAATCTTAAGCAAAGCCAGGTAGTTGTTTGTTCCCCAACTATCTGATTGGAAAGCTTGCACTGAAACATCTGTTCTCCAATGGTGAGAAACTGTTCTTCTATTTTCCAAGCTTAAATTTATCATGGCCCATTTGTTCATGTGTTCAAAATGTTCTTTATTTAAATGGCTCTTTTCGCTCTGATGCTTACCCCTCCACACCCCTTAGTATCACAGAGAGTATTTTATCCTAACCCTTTTGCACCTCATTCTCTAGCTAAAACAAGCCAAGTTGTTTTCAATGTCCTCTCTTCAGATCAAGCTCTCATCCGCTCTCGACCACCTAATAGCCTGTCCCTGTTACCTGTGCCAGTCTGGAGTCAAGACACTTGTTGTGCCAGCGTCTGTTTAGACTCTAAGCTCTGCAGGACCATGGGCTTATTTTAATGTCTCTTACCTGCGTCTAGTGCAGTGGGGTCTCAGTCCTACTGGGCCTCCAGTGACATCTCACAGCTGCAATTGAATCATGAAACAGATGGGAGCTGGCGTGTGAACTAACACTTAAATCGCAGAGTCAACAAAAAGGACTCAAGCTTGCTCAGGGGACAGCCATTCAGATCAAAGCAGACATCAAAAGGAGATTGGAGGAGCTTAAATTGACCCAGAACTCCCCCAACAGAGTCCAAAATCCCCCCCCCCATCTTTCCTTCTGATTGGTGACTTGTTATAAAAATACAGGGACCTCCATCCCCCTTCGCCCTAAAGTACCTCCACTCCTGTCTTTTGGTTCCCCTCTCTGCAGGTACACTGAGATCCTCCCAAACTTTGGCCATTGAAGATCCTTCATCCTTCTTCTTGCTGGTTGTCTTCTTGGGCTTCAGACCTCGAGTGAAGCTGCAGCAGTGGCAACAATGAGGCCCGAGGCCAAAGCTCCACAAGTATAAAAGCGGAAGCGCCCGGATGAGACATGGCGAAGATGCTGCTGCTGGCAAATTGTCATCTCCAGGGTAAAAACCACAATGATATATGTAATGTACTAATGGAAGAGAGATTCTCATCCCGGGGCCATAACTCAGAGCCAATGCAATATTAACCATGATAATACAAGACAAGATTATAGTTGATACTCAGACAACATAGACAACAAGAAGGGTGCACATATATTACTGTGACAGGCAGCAGGTAAAGCCCACAGCCAGACAGAAAAAATAAAGTCTTAAAGATCATCATTGTCACTAGCACGTTAACAAAAGATGAGTGACTAAGTAAGCGAGAACAACTGGACAAACGGTGCCAAAAGAAGTGACTCAATGCACTAATGGGGGACATTTCCAATTATTATAGATTACCAGAGTGACTCATAACCATATTACAGTTGTTGAATTTTTATTGGTGAATGGTCCTTAGCATATTAATCTCTGGTGTCCTTCCTCATGAATGGTCAAATGCAAAGATACAAGAATAAATCTTTGCCAGTTGGTAGTAGCTGCCTAGCTAGGCCTTGGGAGCCTCAATGGGAAGAGCAGCCCAAAAATGAGAGGAGAGGTTAAAAATAGAAAGGAGATATAGTTTTTGAAAATATTGTACAAGTATGGTAACTAGCAAAATAGCTGAGACAAAGAGACTTGGGTTATTTTGTTACACTGATTCAATACTCCGAAAGAGTACAAATCGCCCACAAAAAACAAAAACAAAAAAATATCTGAACACATGAACTATAAATGCGCTTGATCAATGGCCTGAGTAGTTGATAAACTCTTTCAGGTTTAGAACAATCCACAGAAGCTATGTTTCTGGTGGTGCAAGGAGGTTTGCTCTGTAAGGAACAGGGGATCCTTGAACTAGAAAAGTTGCTGAAGAGAGCCCCAGCACAAATGGACTCAAACAGAGGTTTCTAGTAGTGACCTGAACACTTCTCAAGCTTCCTACCCCAAAACAAGCAGTAATCCTTGGTTAAGAATACAATAGAAATGGGCAGAGGTTTATTTTTAAAAGTGTAAATGTCAGGTGGAGCATTGTTAGATTGATACCCATCATGTCGTCTCCTCCATTTTTCCGCATTCCTTTCTTTTCTTAGTCACACTCCTTTAGGAACAGAACAGAAAAAGACCTCCCTAGTCCACTTCCCCTGCTGCATGGGGACTGTTATAATAAAATCCGCATTCATAAAAAAAATAAAAAAAAAAAAAAAAAAAATTAAACTACAAAAAACAAACATACCAATCTGTTGTAGGTTGTTTGCCTCCACTACTCCTATAGAAAAGCTGTTACCAGAACTGTTAATTCTATGTTTCTACGCTGTGTCTAGTACAGTGCCACTCAGTCCTGAATGGGGCCTTCCATGACCACCATCTCCTTAATGCAACAAAACATGTAGGTACGACACAAAGTGAGTATAGCAGAAGGACTCGACTTAGTGACCTGCCATATTTACTATTCTTCCTACACATTGGGATGTTTTTTTCCAGCAACCTCAATAACGATTCTTTAAAATACAGCCAGCTTTCCTGGACTCCTTTCCCCCTCATGTTATTCTCCCAGGGGATCCTGCCCATCAGCTCCCTGAGGGAGTCAAAGTCTGCTTTTCTGAAGTCCAGGGTCTGTATTCCTTACCCATCCTGGCTAATAGCTGTTAATGGACTTAACCTCCACAAATGTATCTATATATGAGTTATACAGAGAGTATATAGATCGGGGTGGGCAAACTATGGCCTGCGGGCCACATCCAAACCATCAGACCTTTTAATTCAGCCCTCGAGCTCCCACAGGGAAGCAGGATTGGGGGCTTGCCCTGCTCTGACACTCCAGCTGTGGTGTGGAGTAGGGTCAGGGGCTTGCCCTCCTCCATGTGTGCTGTAGCTCCACATGTCTCCTGGAACAGTGGCATGTCTCCCCTCAAGCTCCTACATGTAGGGGAAGCCAGGGGGCTCAGCACACTGCCCCGCCTCAAGCACTGGCTCTGCAGCTCCCATTGGCTGGAAACCACAGCCAATGAGAGCTGCAGGGGTGGCGCCTGCAGAAGGGGCAGCATACAGAGCCAGAGGGGGACATGTTGCTGCTTCAGGGAGCTGCTTGAGGTAACTGCCGCCCGGAGCCTGCACACCTGATCTCCTCCAATGCCCCAACCCCCTGCCCCAGCCCTGATCCCCCTCTTGCCCTCCTAAGCCCTCAGTCCCAGCCTGGAGCAACTTCCTGACTCCCAAACCCCTCATCCCCAGCCCCACCTCAGAGTATTCACCCCCAGCCAGAGCCCTTACAGCCCCCATATCTCCTGCCCCAGCCCAGAGCCACCTCCCACACCATGAACCCCTCATTTCTGGCACCACCCTGGAACTCGCACCCCCATCCTAAAGCCTGTAGCCCCTCCCACACCCCAACCCACTGCCTTAGCCCAGAGCCCCCTCTCATACTCCGAACCCCTCTTCTCCACCCCCAGCCCTCAGCCCCCTTCTGCACCCCAAACTCCTTATCCTTGGCCCCACCCCAGAGCCTGCACCTTCAGCCTGAGCCCTCACCCTCTCCTGCGTCCCAGCCTCCAGCCCCAGTCCAGAGCCCCCTCCTGCACCCTTAACTCTTCATTTCTGGCTTCACTCGAGAGCCCGCACCCCCAGCTGGAACCCTTACACACACACGCCCCACACCGCAATCCCCAATTTCATGAGGATTCATGGCTCACCATACAATTTCCATATCCAGATCTGGCTTTCAGGCCAAAAAGTTTGCCCACCCCTAATATAGATAAATATAACTCTCTCCCTATAGATATATCAAGTTCTAGTGCAATAAAGCTGCTCTAAGTTCTTTGATGTTGCTTTGATCTGAGGGCAGTCCCCTGAACACATCCTTTCTATTGACTCTGGATTTACTGTCATTCAGTCACCCAACTTCCCATCTGTTTCACTATTAAATGGCACCTCTGAAGGAGCCGTCACCTCCTTAAGCTTCCAGAAAAAGAAAAACATTTTCCATATCCTCATCTTCTAAAAATAGAAAATACAGGCCCAGATTCTGAGCTTTCCTTCCTGGAGGTGCAGTACAGCAGGCACTTCCCAGGCTGGAGGTGGCAAAAGTGGCTTTGTGACAGCTCAGGGCATTGTGAATGCTGGCTTGGCTGAGGACCTGCTTCAGCCCCAGAAAAACTCCATTCGGCCCACCGGGTTGCTCTAAGTTATATCAGTCTTGCACAACTGTCTGGGGCCCCTCTCCAGCCCAGAATATCTAGAAGGTAGAGCGAACAGGCCATCCCTCTGTCTTAGCCCAATATACCACTTCTGCCCTTCAGTCATGTCCCTAATATGGGGGCTGTGAAGGAGTGCGACATAAGGGTCACCTGCACATCCAATGTGCCACCAAGGGAGCCTTTCCATGCCAGGGGAGTTCCTCAGGGTGACATTGCACCCCGTTAACCCAGTGGAGCAGTGTAAGGGGACTGAAACAGGGGGACAGAATCAGGCTCACAGCTTGCACCATCTTCACCAGCAGGCTGAGCAGTTTAGGGACAATCTGTGGCCTCGGCTAGGCTGAAATCCTGGTCCTTCTCAGGCATCAGGGGCCTTTTACCTTCTGCTTGTTGTTCTCTTTTTGGACTCCCAGGCAGATCATAGTGAGATATACACAGGGATAGAATAACAAGAAACTGATATCTGAGCATGTGTGAAAGAACTCAGTGCCCTAATGACAGTATTTGGTGGAATATTGTGAACAACAGAATGAAAGAACTCTTAGGGTTTGTTGAAAGATTTCAAACAAAACCTTTTCCTGTCAGAAACTGGGGCTTTATCAAAATTTAAATTTTTCTCATAAAAAGATTGATTTCTGTGGATTGTTCCATTGGGAAAAATAGAATAAAAATAAGTTATTTTTGGTTGAATATGACTGTGTCCGCCAGTGCGTTCATAGTCCATCCTGAGAGTTGTACTTCTGGGTTCCTCATGCTCCCATTCTCCCGTATCAGCCCTGCTCGTTGGACGGACTGCATCTCCCAGGATTCATTGCTCTATGAAATATGTGATAAACTCTGAAGAGATAAAAAGATCCCATTGGATTGAACCTGGAGACAGGAGTAGAGCTTGTCAAATATCTCATGTTTTAGTTCAGTGACAGTTCCACTAAATCAAGAAAAACAAATTGGTTCAGATGAAACATACCGGTAATTAGAATTGTTTGGGAATTTTTGGTGAATCAAAGAAGTATTTGGGGGATCTTTTGCAGAGCTGAGATGTGATCATGTCTCTCTCACACACCAGGGGAGTGCTGCAACCACTGGGCAAAAGGTTTTAAGCGGAGACAGTAGTAGCAGGGCCACCATTGCCTCTGGCTCCAGCTGTTTTGCCAACGCTCCAAACTATTCATGCCAAATAAGTGACTGAAACTGCATTTTTTTTGTCATATAAGTATTTGTCTGAAAAGTTTTGCCTGGCTCCAGTCACCCAACCTGGGTTCTATTCCTGGTTCCACCACTGACTTGCTGCGTTACCATGGACAAGTCACTGCATCTGCCTGTGCATCTGTTTTCCCTTCCACACTTTGTCCACTTAGTGTGTAAGGACTTTGGAGTGGGGAGAGTTTCTTGCTATATCCTTGCACAGTGGGGCCCTGATATTGGCTATAGCCTCTAAGTGCTATGCTCACACTAATAATAATAATAATAACAATAATAAATTAATGTAAACCCCCCTTTTTGATTCAGAGAGCATGGTCCCTTTGATACCTTGTCATGAGGCCAAGGAAGCACTGATTGTTCCTGGGGAGTGGAGAGAGGGAAAGCAACAGGGTGTATATGTCTGTAACACCAGATGAGAGGTCCTACAGCAAGCAGATCCTCATGTAATGAAGCAGCTGTGAATCAGCCCAAAGCCCAGGAGAGGCAGAGCGGCCAACCAGGAATGCCCCAAGACGGAGACAGGAGAAGCACCATGCCAGGAATGAATCATCTGGGAAGAACTAACTAGAGCCAGATCCTGTTGCCCAGAGCTGCATGGGGCTGTGAGTACTTGGGCTTGTGACTTTGCTTTGGGAATAAGGAGGGAGGCTGTAGCTAGCTAAGTCCGGAGGTGGTTGCTTTGTGGGGGTTTGCAACGATTGGCAGAAGAGGGCACTGGAGGGGTTTGTTGGGGAAAGTTCACTGACGCTGAAGATAACCAGGAACTCCCAAGACCCACTGCCAGACTGGAATTCTGCCCAGGACTCCTGAACTCTCAGTGTAGACGCATTGTTCAGTGTCTGCCCTTTCATATTGAGGTACACCTGGGCCTGTGGGTCTTCGTGTTGAATGTAACTCTGTTTTACCACTCCCCTCCAACTTTCTTGGAAAGATTAGATTATTTTCCCTATATGTCAGTAAACGTTGTTGTCACTCCACAGAAAATCTCACTAAAAATTTTCCATCAGTAACAATTAGGTTTGAAAAGATTAGTTTTTTATTGGAAAATGATGGTAAACAGTGTTTTCACTGTACACATACAAACCAATGAAAAAATATTTCCCTCATTAAGAATCAAAATGTACACAGAGGCAAAGAAAGAAAAATGTTGTTTTTGATTTAAGGATCTCTACTTTGTGGTTTGACGTGTATGTGGAAGGAAAACAGCCAATGAAAAGCCTCCTTATTGATGTCTTGGATGTGAAGAGATAATTCTCTTTGCTCATGCTCTGAAAATGAAGACTCCCTCAGATGATGCTGTAAAATATCTGCCCAGCTGAGCAAACACTGAAACAGATGGCAAGCAGGAGGGATGTTCCCAGCAAATTCTGATAAACTGAAAAGCTATGGCTCTCGGAGCAGAGCCAGCAGACCACAATAACATCAGAGGGAAACTGGAGCTGTTTCATGTTTCTAATCACTCACCAATACAATGGTTTTGGGTCAGAAAAGACTACTTGCATTATTCAGGTTGGCCCCTGTGCTTCAAGGTGTCTTCACTATGTCATCGAATCATGAAAATTATACCTTGAAAACAACAATTAAGTCATCTAGTCCATTTCCCTGAGGCCAGTGCAAGTTTGTTCTTGGCAGTTTCATTGGAACAGGTACAGAGAGGCCATGTCACCACTCTGTGCCTCAGTTTACCCATCTGTAAAACGGGGATAATGATATTAACTTCCTTTGTAATGTTCTTTGCGATCCATGGATGAGAAGTGGTGGATCTCACAGTAGATTTCATTATAATAATTATCAAACTATAAAGCAAACAGCACAGACAAGGACATTTGTGGATGCATGCATATTGACCCTACAGCCCTTAATCTGTTAAAACATTGTTAATCATGACACCCCTTGTCTTCATGCAGTACTAAGTGGTGGCTAACACGGTTTCTCACACAATACATTTTCACAGTGTAGCCTCTCCTCCACCCCTCAATGTGAGCTGGTGTCCCTCCAGACCTGCAGCATCTAATTGTTAAAGAAAGGAAATCACTGGCGGTACTTTCCCCAGCTTCATCCAAAAGCTAAATCTCACAACCAATAGATTGTGTAGTCACTCAAAATAGCACAGTTTGTGCTCTTCTGGGCTCTACTGGGTCCCTTGGGCTTGGGTTAATTAGATGGACAAATATTGGTTCCAACCATAATCATAGAATCATAGGACTGGAAGGGACCTTGAGAGATCATCTAGTCCAGTCCCCTGCACTCAAGGCAGGACTAAGTATTATCTGGACCATCCCTGACAGGTGCTTGTCCAACCTGCTCTTAAAAATCTCCAATGACGGAGATGTCACAACCTCCTTAGGCAATTTATGCCAGTGCTTAACCACCCTGACAGTTAATAAGTTTTTTCCTCATGTCCAACCTAAACCTCCCTTGCTGCAGTTTAAGCCCAGTGCTTCTTGTCCTATCCTCAGAGGTAATTTTTCTTCCTCCTCCTTTTAACAGCCTTTTACATACTTGAAAATTGTTATCATGTCCTCTCTCAGTCTTCTCTTTTCCAGACTAAACAAAGCCAATTTTTTCAATCTTCCCTCATAGGTACTGTTTTCTAGACCTTTAATCATTTTTGTTGCTCTTCTCTGGACTCTCTCCATCTTCCTGAAATGTGGCTCCCAGAACTGGACGCAATACCTTTTCTGGCACTAGAAAAGGTTGAGAAAAGGGCAACTAAAATGATTAGGGGTTTGGAGAGGGTCTCATATTGAAAAGAGATTAAAGAGGCTAGCCTCTTCAGCTTGGAAAGAGGAGACTAAGGGGGATATGATAGAGGTATATAAAATCTTGAGATGTGGGAAAGTGGATAAGGAAAATTATTACTTATTCCCATAATACAAGAACTAGAGGCCACCAAATGAAATTAATAGGCAGCAGGTTTAAAACAAATACACGGAAGTTTTCATGCAGTGCACAGTCACTTGTGGAACTCCTTGCCTGAGGAGGTTGTGAAGGCTAGGACTATAACAGCGTTTAAAAGAGAACTGGATAAATTCATGGTGGTTAAGTCCATTAATGGCTATTAGCCAGGATGGGTAAGGAATGGTGTCCCTAGCCTCTGTTTGTCAGAGGATGGAGATGGATGGCAGGAGAGGGATCACTTATCATTGCCTGTTAGGTCCACTCCCTCTGGGCACCTGACATTGGCCACTGTCGGCAGACAGGATACTGGGCTAGATGGACCTTTTGGTGGTGTGACCGGTATAGCTGTTCTTATGTCTTATGTTCTTAGTTGAGGCCTAATCAGCTCAGAGTAGAAGGGAAGAATTACTTCTCGTGTCTTGCTTACAACACTCCTGCTAATACATCCCCGAATGCTATTCGCTTTTTTTGCAACAGCATTATGTTGACTAATATTTAGTTTGTGGTCCACTCTGACCCCCAGATCCTTTGCGCAGTAGTCTTTTCTACATATTTTGTATGTGTGCAACTTATTGTTCCTTCCTAAATGGAGTAGTTTGCATTTGTCCTTATTGAATTTCATCCTATTTACTTCGACCATTTCTCCAGATTGTGCAGATCATTTTGAATTTTAAACCTATTCCTCCAAAGCACTTGCAGCCCCTCCCAGCTTGGTATATCCACACACTTTATAAGTGTACTTTCTATACCATTAACTAAATCATTGATGAAGATATGAACAGAACCGGACACAGAACTGATCCCTGTGGACCCCATTTGTTATGCCCTTCAGCTGACTGTGAACCATTGAAACTACTCTCTGGGAATGGTTTTCCAACCAGTTATGCACCCACCTTATAGTAGCTCCATCTAGGTTGCATTTCCTAGTTTGTTTTATTGAAAGGTCATGTAAAACAGTATCAAAAGCTTTACTAAAGTCAAGATATATCATGTCTACAATTTCCCTGCTATCCACAAGGCTTGTTACCCTGTCAAAGAAAACTATCAAGTTGATGTGACACGATTTGTTTTTGACAAATCCATGCTGATTGTTACTTATCCCTTTATTATCTTCTAGATGTTTGCAAATTGGTTGCTTAATTATTTGCTCAATTATCTTTCTGCATACAGAAGTTAAGCTGACTGGTCTGTAATTTCCCGGGTTGTCCTTATTTCCCTTTTTATATATGAGCATTATATTTGCTCTTTTCGAGTCTTCTGGAATCTCTCCCATCTTCCATGCCTCCTCAAAGATAATCGCTAATGGTTCAGATATCAACTCAGTCAGCTCCTTGAGTATTCTAGGATGCATTTCATCAGGCCCTGGTGACTTGAAGACATATAATTTGTCCAAGCAATTTTTAACTTGTTCTTTCCCTATTTTAGCCTCTTCTGATCCTACCTCATTTTCACTGGCATTCACTATGTTAGATGTCCAATCGCCACCAAACTTCTTGGTGAAAACCGAAACAAAGAAGTCATTAAGCATATCTGTCATTTCCACATTTTCTGTTATTACTTTTCCCCTCTCATTAAGTAATGGGCCTACCCTGTGCTTGGTCTTTCTCTTGCTTCTATGTGTTTGTAGAATGTTTTCTTGTTACCCTTTATGTCTCTAGTTCGTTTGATCTCGTTTTGTGCCTTGGCCTTTCTAATTTTGTCCCTACATACTTTTGTTACTTGTCTATATTCATCCTTTGTAATTTGACCTAGTTTCTACTTTTTGTAGGACTCATTTTATCATAGTCACACGAGCCACAGTTGAGCCAATGAAATGAAGTCAACTATACTTCATTGCTTACACAAAACAGAAGGGACAGCTAATCATAGAGTAACTATACTGGTCCTGACTCCACACTGTGTTATACCACTTCTATGGTGGTGGAGCTTCATTGGGCCAATTCCTCAGCTGGTGTTAATTGGCTTAGCACCATTGAAGTCAATGGAGCTACAGCAATTCACACCGACTGAGAATCTGGCTCCTTGACTTCAGTGGAGGTAAAATTGGAGTAACATGGTACAGAATCATCCCCACTATCTCTTGAAAAGGTGGTCCAGGGACACATAGAACATAAGACCTCACATATTACTTGTGTGTCAAGCAATACCAATTGTGATATCAGAGAAACAATCATGAAGAAGTATGCAACAGATGTTATCTTCATTTATTTGGGAAAAGAAGAGAGCCAGAGTTAACGCTTTAAATCTGTACAGACCTGCATTGGGCATCATAATTACTACTTCATAGAGATGAATGGGATTTTCAACCCCCTCTGAGCTACTGCTTTGTGTCACATGAGCAGGAGCAGAGCAGCAGGCTCTGAAAAATCATAGAATCATAGAAGATGGGGGTTGGAAGAGACCTCAGGAGGTCATCTAATCCAACCCCCTGCTCAAAGCAGAACCAACACTTAACTAAATTATCCCAGCCAAGGCTTTGTCAAGCCTGACCTTAAAAACTTCTAAGGATGGAGATTCCACCACCTCCCTAGGTAACCCATTCCAATGTTTCACCACCCTCCTAGTGAAATAGTGTTTCCTAATATCCAACCTAGACCTCCCCCGCTGCAACTTGAGACCATTGCTCCTTATTCTGTCATCTGTAACCACTGAGAACAGTCTAGATCCATCCTCTTTGGAACCCCCCTTCAGGTAGTTGAAGGCTGCTAACAAATGCCCCCTCACTCTTCTCTTCTGCAGACTAAATAACACCAGTTCCTTCAGCCTCTCCTCGTCAGTCGTGTGCCCCAGCCCCCTGATCATTTCATTGCCCACCAGTGGACTCTCTCCAATTTGTCCACATCCCTTCTGTAGTTGGAGGACCAAAAATGGATGCATTACTCCAGATGTGGCCTCACCAGTGCTGAATAGAGGGGAATAATCACTTCCCTTGATCTGCTGGCAATGCTCCTACTAATGCAGCCCAATATGTCGTTAGCCTTCTTGGCAACAAGGGCACACTGCTGACTCATATACAGCTTCTCATCCACTATAATCCCCAGGTCTTTTTCTGCAGAACTGCTGCTTAGCCAGTCAGTCCCCAGCCTGTAGCAGTGCATGGGATTCTTCCTTTCTAAGTGCAGGACTCTGCACTTGTCCTTGTTGAACCTCCTCAGATTTCTTTTGGCCCAATCCTCCAATTTGTCCAGGTCATTCTGAACCCTATTCCTACCCTCCAGCGTATCTACCTTTCCCCTCAGTTTTGTCATCTGCGAACTTGCTGAGGGTGCAATCCATTCCATCCCCCAGATCATTAATAAAGATGTTGAACAAAACCGACCCTAGGACCGAACCCTAGAACGCTCTGCTTGATACCGGCTATCAACTAGATATCGAGCCGTTGATCACTACCATCGCTACTAGCCAGCTTTCTATCCACCTTATAGTCCAAAATGGTGTTCTCTGTGTGATGTGAGGATGATACAGGACAAAACTACATCCAGTACCAGACAGCCACAAATTTCTCCAGAAACAAGGCTGTCTGGCTTAAAATCGGGCAAATGGCCTGCCTAGGTGCAGGATGAAGGGGTGTCTTCTATGCCATCTAGATGTGCCCCCCAAAGTTCGTCTGTACTCTTAGACAAAGTAAAATCCATGGCTTTTCTGTTTTCCTTTATGCTCCTTTCCCGCTGATTTTACATGTGACTATTAACATCTGACTTCCTGTGTAAATGGGCATCCATTGTGTTAACTTAAGAGGCTTGGTTTACAGCCAAACAAAGAGAGCTGAATAAACATCTCGTCTGACAGAAAATCTCTATGTCACCTCCGATGGTGACTAATTCCATCATATAGACTCTAAGAACAATTTCAATATCTCTACATAACTCCTTTCATAGTACCTGAACACAAATTGTACAATGACATGAATAACCGATGTGACACCGGTTTCATTTAAGACCCCATATGACATTCTTTGGTGAACCAGAATGTATACACCAGAATCAGGATATTCCTGTATCCTCGATACCAACTGGCATTAAGGGGTTCTTGAGCCAGACTCCCCTGACCTCTAAACTGAAACTAGGCTTCCAATCACGTCTTTCCATCCTCTGCATTCTTCCCCATTCCCCCCTCCAGCACATTCATGCCCTGCCCCCCATTCCTCCCTCCCAGCAAACTAATCTAGTAGCTTTGCACCTTCCTGCCCTCAACAAACTGAACTTGTGCTGCCTCCCTGATTCAGCAAATTGACCCTGTCCTCTTACGTCACTCTCCAGCTCATCTGCGAGCTCTTTTCAGGCTACAGGTTAGTGTGTGATACCTCTGAAACTCCCTTCCTTCCCCACTCTGCCAGCAGAACGCAATTAGAGGATGGGAGCCATCATGTGTTAGGCACTTCCCTCTCTAGATGGGCCCAGAGTCTACCCTACAGCCTCCATGAGATGCTCAGGACCCAATTCAGCCTTTGCGGTGGGGACAGGGGTGGGGACAGGAGAGGACAGGCGGCTTTCAGTCAGCTTTGCGCTTCCCTTATCCAAGCTAGGAAGTAGCCAATTTGGCCCATGGGACAGTTTAGTGCAGCCCAAGGAGCTGATCCAAGATGTGCCCATTGCCCCAAGGGTCATTGCAGCAGCTAATAACGGCAATGGCATAGAAATGTGCCAACTACACCTACCCTGTTCAGGGAACTCCCACCCCGCTGTATGTCTTCTGCACCCAAAGCCTGTGCAGCAGGTGGCATAGAGCTGGTGAGGCTGACTCGGTGCCTGGCAGGGACTCACACCACATCAGCAAAACTCATTGCTGAGAGGCCCCCACAATTGCACTGAGGTTCCTTCATGCTGTCTTGCTGGTATAAAGAAGCTGCGAGGCATGGAACAGTCAGATCCTAAGTGCTCAGCAGAGAAGCAGGTGAAGAACAGCCAGCATGGCTCATTCTCCTCCATCACCCCCCAACCACCTTTCCTCCCCCTACCCGTTTGTATTGGGTGTCTATTGCAAGCGAGACGAGTCAATTTCCTGGCCCCGTTGTTGTTTTTCAAAACCCAAACTAGATGTGGTTCAGATCAGGGTACCCTGCAGTTTGTGGGTTTGCATAAATGTGTCTAGGTGTTGCTCATCCCTATCATATTGAGAGGATGTTCACTAGGAGGATGGTGAACCACTGGACTGGGTTACCTAGGAAAGTGGTAGAATCTCCTTCCTTGGAGGTTTTTAAAGTCAGGCATGACAAAGCCCTGGCTGGGATGATTTAGTTGGGGATTGGTCCTGCTTTGAGCAGGGGGTTGGACTAGATACCTCCTGAGGTCTTTTCCAACCCTGATATTCTATGATTCTATGATCTTGTGAAAGGGGGTTGTTTTTTATTATACTATTTGAAAGGTAAAGTCACGTCTCGTATACAGCTTGTAATTATACATACCTGGCAGGCAGTGGATACCTTACTTGGGGGCCATGAGGAATGCTATGTAGCTTGAACCAGGGTGAAAAAGTAATTCAATATTCACAGGCACAAGCATCTGGAGCTCCCAAATGAATATACTGACCACCAAACTCGAAAGCCATTTGCTTCCTCGTTCTCTGTCAGGCCCAGCGATGATTCAAAGATTTGATTCAAAGTGGAACAGCTTCCACAGAAGTGATATCTATCCCAGAATAGTCTGTATAGGCTGTGGGGTAGGATATTGTTCCAGAGGAAGGACTGAAACCTGGGTCTTCCACATCCTACATGAGTGACGTAACCACTGGGCTAAAACAACAAGGAGTCCGGTGGCATCTTAAAGACTAACAGATTTATATGGGCATAAATAAATGCATATATACAACTGAAGAAGTGGGTTTTTTACCCATTAAAGCTTATGCCCAAATAAATCTGTTAGTATTCAAGGTGCCACTGGACTCCTTGTTGTTTTTGTGGATACAGACTAACACGGCTACCCCGATACTTGACACTGGGCTAAAATGTATAATGTGGGGCACCATCTCCTCCCTCCCTGCTGTTTTGTGATACTAGCCCTTTAAAAATGCCCAGAAACAAAATGTTTTGTTCAGTCTAAAATGACCTTTTTCTTACCTCTTTCAATTTGCCAAATGTTCAGCATTTTCGGATTCACTTCCACCCCAAAGGAATTTTTTGTTTTTGTTTCTCAGAACTAATAAATCATAAATTCATCCAGCCTCACTACTGACTTTTCATCCCAAAAGCAGGCCCACAGATCTAATTACATTTCACTATGCATTCATATATGACTAATAGCCTGTATGATGGAGCAACTGGAGCAGCCCAACATAAAATAAATGCCTGTGTGCACTGATGAGACCCTCACAAGTAATAGAGATTCAATTCAGAGTCACTGGGATACTGTTGTTCGAGCCTGTTAAGATGCGATTCAAACTGGTTAGCCTATCACTACCCAGAGTAAATCACTTTGCATTAATGGGTCCATACAAAATTTCTTCCCAGGTTCTTAGGCTATGGCTACACTGCAGCTGGAGGTGTAATTTCCAGCTCAGGTAGACATATGTGTGCTTGCTTTGATTGCATTTGAATGCTAAAAATAGCTGTGTGGCAGCAGCAGGATGGGTGGTGGGATGGGCTATCTATCTAGGTACCTATGTAGGGTCTTGGATAGGACTGTACACGGGAAGCTAGCCTGTGCTGAATCAGTTCAGCATTCTAGGGCAATCTAAACTGGCCAAGCTACATGTGCCCGAGCTGCAGACTACATCTCCAGTAGAGACACACACTGAGACAGTCAACAGTTAATCAGGTAAGGGATGAATTATAAAACAAAGATCTTGTCCTATAAACGAGTTGTCATCGCTTTCTTCTGTGTTTGTACAACACCTATGGGAATGGGGGCGTGGCCCATGGCTGCGGTGCCTAGGGATTACTGGCATACGAATGAATAATAATAATAGCAACAACTGACACACTAATATCAATGCCAAGGTTTTACATTTAAACTAGGAATTACAACTCTTTGGATACCGCAAAGCATTTCTTGATCCCAGATTGCTTCAGCTCTCAGGCTCTGGCTTCTTTAATTCTTTCTATTGCAGCAAACTTTCCCAGTGAAACACCGCCCAGACGCGTACTCATTAAGCCAGCAGAATCCTCGACAAACACCCCGACGACTTTGACAAGCTCTTGTTCCTCCCCATCCTCTGAGGCCTGCACAAAGGAAAGATTAGCAGAGCTCATTTACTTACATTAAAAAATTAGGCAAACATACCGGAAGGTTAATTTCAGGTAAACAGTCATGATGTGATATGTGTTAACTAAATAACCAAGTCTCTTTGTCCACTAGCTATTTTTATAGCTACATACCTGATACAATAATTTGTCAACAGCTATATCCTCCTTTTATTTTTAGTCTCTCCTATAATTCTGGCCTGCTCTTCCAGTGAAAGACTTTGAATAACCTCGAGTAGCTACTAACAAGTGAGAGATTAATTCTTCATGTCTTTACATGTGACCATTTCCATGGGAAGACTCAGAAGAATTTCCTAAAGGACCATTCAGCAATAAAAATTCAACAATTGGTCATATTTGGTTACAAGTAATATCCTGATAATCTATAATAATTGGACATATCCTCATATATGAATGAAGTCACCTCTTCTGGCACAGTTTGTCCAGCAATTCTCACTACTTGGTCACTGTATCGGTTTTAACATTGCTAGTGTCAATGGTATGTTAAAGCAGTTTTCCTTTATTCTATCTAGCTGAGGGCTTTACGTTGCTGTCTATCCCCATAATATCTGTGTGCCTTCTTTATTGTCCTACAAATAACACTGGAGTTGTCTTGGCATCAAGTATAATCTTGTCTTGTATTATCATGGTTAATATTGATTGGCTCTGAGTATGGCCCCAGAATGAGAATCTCTCTTCCATTAGTTCATTACATTCATATCTATTGTTGTTTCTTACCTGGAGATGCAATTTCAGCAGCATCATCTTCTGCCATGATCTCATCCGGGGCTTCCGCTTATACTTGGTCTGGAGCTTGGGCCTCGGCCTCATTGTTTGCCACTGCTGCAGCTTCACTCGAGGTCTGGAAGACCAAGAAGACAACAGCAAAGAGAAGGAGAAGGATCTTCATGGCCAAAGTTTGGTGAGGATCTCAGTGTACCTGCAGAGAGGAGAGAATCAAAGACAGAGTGAGGTACTTTAAGGGAAAGGGGATGGAGTCCCTGTATTTATAACAAGTCACCAATCAGAAGGAAAGATGGGGGGGGCGGATTTTGGACTCTGTTGGGTGGAGTTCTGGGTCAATTAAGCTGCTCCAATCTCCCTTTGATGTTGCTTTGATCTGATGGCTGTCCCCTGAGCAGCATGTCCTTTCTGTTGACTCTGGATTTAGTGTTGTTCACACAGCCAGCTCCCCATCTGTTTCATGATTAAATTGCAGCTGTGCAGATGTCACATGGAGGCCCCAGTCAGGACTGAGACCCCACTGCACTAGACGCAGGTAGAGACATAAAATAAAAGACATTTCCTGCAGAGCTTAGAGTCTAAACAGACAGTGCACAACAAGTGTCTTGACTTCAGACTGGAACAGGTACAGGGAAGGGCTATTAGGATGGTCAGAGGAATGGAGAGCTGATCTAGAGAGAGGACATGAAAACAACTTGGCTTGTTTTAGCTAGAGAAATGAAGGCTGAAAAGGGGTAGGATTACTCTCTGTGAATACATAAGGGGTGTGGAGGGTAAGCATCAGAGCGAAAAGAGCCATTTAAAATAAGAGAACATTTTGACACATGAACAAATGGGCCATGAATAAATTTAAGCTGGAAAATAGAAGAAAGTTTCTCACCATTGGAGAACAGATGTTTCAGTGCAGCTTTCCAATCAGAGTAGTGGGGACAAACAACTACCTGGCTTGCTAAGATTATGAATGGGATTATATAAGAACATAAGAATGGCTATACAGTGTCAGGCCAAAGGTCTATCTAGCCCAGTGTCCTGTCTACCAACAGTGGCCAATGCCAGGTGCCCCAGAGGGAGTGAACCTAACAGGTAATGATCAAGTGATCCCTCTCCTGCCATCCTTCTCCACCCTCTTACAGAGGCTAGGGACACTATTCATAGAATCATAGAATATCAGGGCTGGAAGGGACCTCAGGAGGTCCTCTAGTCCAACCCCCTGCTTAAAGCAGGACCAATTTCCAACTAAAACATCCCAGCCTGACCTTAAAAACCTCTAAGGAAGGAGATTTCACCACCTCCCTAGGTAACCCATTGCAGTGCTTCACCACTCTCTGAGTGAAAGAGTTTTTCCTAANTGATCAAACACACTCTCTCCCCTCATATTAAACCAGCCTTGGGTGAAACTCGGGAAGTTCACCACTAAAATTGAATAAAGAATGTTCTGCTGCTGATAAACCACTCCCACCTCTGGAATATCCCTAACGGGAGTTATAACCACCAAGGTCAAAAAGTAGAGACACCCAGCACTGGGAAACTAGGGAGGATACAGAAAGAAACTCAACAAACGGTAAAATAAGCTCTGATCAGCGTTTTTATACTGACCCTCTGCATAAACAGAGAAGGTCAAAACTAAGCTACAATTTGGGCACAAAAGATAAAATATAAAAAACTTGGGCAGGAAGGAGGTGCCCATGTGGCATAGTGTGCCAGTGTGGAATTGGTTAAGATGTATCTTATTTCGGAGTGTGGGATAATGTGATGGGGTTAAATTTGGAGGAGGGAGCTAGTTTTACCTCTATAATGTAAATAAAAAACATTGCTCTTTGGGAACCATTTCCAGACTGCAGTTCAACATCAAGCTGATGGAACTCTGACCCCTCTGCACGACCGTGATGTGCAGAGGCATCGTAAGGAACCCTCAGATAAGGGGATCCTGACTGGTGAAATTTGTCTGTATTTTGGGAGTGGTGAGCGTAAGAGATTTGCTTGGTATATTTATTCTGTGTGTATTGCTAATAAATAGATGTTTAGAGCACAGCTGTGTAAGGCTCTTTCACTGGGAAAAGGCTGCACGGACCCATAGAGCCCAAAGCCCTATGGGAAAGGGCGGGTACGTAAATTGACCAGGTTTCTCCCTGCCCCAGGGGAAAGGGTAGGTGCCTTACACCCCTAACCCTCAGTATGGAAAGGAGGAAGCCTAAATCAACTGGGTCACACTTTGAACCCTCAGTAGGGTATAGGCAGGGTGCCCTAAATTGACTGGGTCACACCTTAAGCTCTCAGGGAGCATAGGTGACATGTCCTACATTGTGCCGGTACCAGTAATGTAGACACACTTAGACATCCAACAGCTAATCATGTAAGGGACAAATTATGTAAATATCTTGTCCTTTGATTGCCGTGTCTTTGAGGAAGGGACTATCCGTTTGTTCTGTGTTTGTACAGCATCTAACAGAATGGGGCTCTGGCCCATGACCAGGGTGCCTAGGGGTTACTGGCATACAAATAATAGTAACAACAACAACAACAACAACACACATACACTATCAGTGCAAGGGATTGACATTTAAACTAGGAATTACAACCCTTTGGTTACTACAAGCTGCTTCCTAGATTCTGGATTGCTTCAACTCTCAGACTGTGGCTTCTTTAAAAAACTTTTATGGCAGCAAGGCAGCCCCCTGAAACATCACCCAGTTTAGTATTCAGTCCAGGAGTAGCGTCCACAGCAAACACCCTGCATCACTCACAACATCTTGATCATCCCCGTCCTCTAAGGCCTGCTCAAAGGAAAGATGATCCGCGCTCATTTACTTACATTAACGAATCTGGACCTCCAGATTCTTTAGAACAGACCCCAGTATCTTTTTATGTTCTTATTATTTTCCTTATTGTGACTATATTTTTTTTATATATTTTCTCTGGAGTCTCAACCTTGACTATACCTTGACCAAGAAATTTGGACCCTAACAAAAATAATTGACTTAGAGTGTAAACAGACAAGTGGGAATGGGATTTCTCTGTAAATACATCTGAGCGTGTACACCAGGGAGAGAGAAGAGTATTTCAAATAAGACACAGTGTTGGAATAAGAATAAATGGATATAAACTGGTCATAAATAAACATAGGCTGAAAAGTAGAAGATGGTCTCCCACCATCAGAGGACGGAAGTTCTAGAACAGCTTTCCCATAAGAGTAGGGTGACCAGATGTTCATATTTCGAAAGGAACACTTTGTTGAAAAGCAACCCTGGCAGTTCTGGTCAGAACTGCTGACCTGACCATTAAAAGTCCAGTCGGTGGTGCTATGGCGCTAAGGCAGGCTAATCCCTATCTGTCCTGGGGCACCACTCTGTGCTCCAGAAGCAGCCAGCAGGTCTAGCTCCTAGGCAAGGGGGCCACGGAGCTCTGTGCACTGACCCCACCCAGAGCACCAACTCCGCACTCCTATAGGCTAGTTCCCGGCCAATGGGAGCTGGGGAGTGGTGCCTGTGAGTGACAGCTATGTGCGCTGCGGAGCCTCCTTCTCTCTCCCCCACCCCACCACAATGAGGAGGTGGACCTGCTGGCTGCTTCCAGGGTGCAGCACGGTGCCCCAGGACAGGCACGAATCCTGCTTTAGCCCCCCCACCCTGCTGTGCCACTGACTGGGTGCTGCCAGAGGTAAGCCCATGCCCCAACCACATTTCACTACCCCTCTATTCAGTACTAAAGTGATTTGTAACCCAACACCAGCCATTTGAAGCTACACAGCTTCTGTCTACTTGATACCTACACAGAGTAAGTGTCTTCATGTAAATACAGTTTGCTCCTGAAGTCTCTCCCTCTCCCCAACTAGCTGTCAGGGAAGACTTCATTCAGGTCCTGCTTACAATAATGTCATAGAAGTGTACTTGGAGTCAAATTATAGGACTTGGATGGGTATAATAATACCTAGCACTTGCTAACAGTTGTAAACATTAACGAGCTAATCCCCACACACCTGAGTTGTCCATTGTCAGAGAGGAAGTCTTTGACATAGAGAGTCACTATTTATGTGTTCTGCTGAGCGGTGCTGCCTGCATCTAAGCAAACCCAGCCACGTATGAGGATAGAACCTGGAGGCTTTGGGGCCCAGCAGAAGCAGCTGGACTCTACCAGGAACTCCTAAAGGGCATAGGAAGATAGAAACCTGCAGGCTCAAGGGAAGAGGAGAAACAGAGGCCCATAGGAAAATAGGTGCATGAGGAGCAAGCTGAGAGATTTGGGGAGTGAGAATATGATCAGGAGTAACTTGAAAGGTAAATAACATAATTAAAGGCTGCTTTCTTGAGGTTGTTGTGTGTTATCTGCTCCTGGATGGGAAGGGATAATTGTACCTGGTTTGAAGGTGAAAGCTCCCTCTTATGCTATACAGTGTCTGCTTACAGGAGTAAACAGTGACACAGATGTTGAGAAGGTGGAATGCTCCCCAGCAAATCCATAGTAAACTGAAAGACTACGGCTCTTAGGCAGAACCAGCAGATCAGAGCAACATCAAAGGGAGACTGGAGCAGTTACATGTCTCTAATCCCCACCAGTACAGATGGTGCTGGGTCAGAGGAGACTATTTGGGTTTTCCAAGATGGTCCCTGTACTTTACAGGCGTGTTCACAACTGCATAAAATCATGGAAGTTATACAGGGAGAACAACAATTTGATCATCCCCTGAGGCCAATACAAGCTTGTTCCTAGCAATTTCACTGGAACATGTGCAGAGAAGGGCTACCAGATGGTCAGAGGCCTGTCATACAACAGGAGGCTAAAAAAGCTTGGCTTGCTTAGGCTAGAAACATGAAGGCTAAGAAGGGACTGGATTTCAGCCTGCATCTAAGCAAACCCAGCCACACATGAGGATGGAATATGGAGGCTTTGGGGCCCAGCAGAAGCCACTGGACTTTCCCGGGAACTGTTAAAGAGCATAGGAAGATGGAAACCTGCAGGCTCAAGGGAAGGAGAGAAACAGAGGCACATAGGAAAACAGGTGCATGAGGAGCTAGCTAAGATTTGGTGAGTGAGAACGTGATCAGGAATAACTTGAAAGGGACTGGATTTCATTCATGAATACATCTAGGGGATAAACACAAGGAGGGAGAAGAGCTATTGAAAATAAGGGACAATGTTTCTACATGATGCAGTGGCGATAAACTGGCCATGAATGCATTTAGGCTGGAAAATAGAAGTAATCTTCTAACCATCAGAGGGCTAAGGTTCTGGAATAGGCTCCCAATAGGAGTAGTGGGGCCAACAAACTCACTGGTTTTTAGATGGAACTTGTGAAGTTTATGAATAAAATCATATGGCAGTGTCCTGGACTTGATAAGCCAGGAGACCTAAGACCCTGCGAGATTGGAGGGTCCCAGAGCTCAGGCTGAAGCACGAGCCCAACCATCTACACCACAATTAAACAGCCCCTTTGCCTGAGTCCTGCAACTCTGAGTCAGCTGGGTGTTGGTTTTTAATTGCAGTGTTGACATACCTTATCACAGTCAAATAGTTCATATGGTTATTGGATCTAAATTTTCACTGCTTTAGGTGCTCAGATACTGTAATGAAGTAAATACAAAGTATCTAGAGCGGCACAGGAGCCAGCAAACAGAGCAGCTAACAGGGGAGTTTCAGTGGGAGTTCTGTTGGAGGAGCAGGTTTTTGTAGTTTGTCGATTTCAGTAAGGCATTTGACAAAGTTCCACATGGGGAACTGTTAGTTAAATTGGAAAAGATGGGGATGAATATGAAAGTTGTAAGGTGGATAAGGAACTGGTTAAAGGGGAGACTCCAGCGGGTCGTACTGAAGGGTGAACTGTCAGGCTGGAAGGAGGTTACTAGTGGAGTCCCTCAAGGATCGGTTTTGGGACCAATCTTATTAACCTTTTTATTACTGACCTGGGCACAAAGAACGGGAATGTGCTAATAAAGTTTGCGGATGAACACGAAGCTGGGGGTATTGCTAACACGGAGAAGGACCGGGATGTCATACAGGCAGATTGGATGACCTTGTAAACTGAAGTAATAGTAATAGGATGAAATATAATAGTGAAAAGTGCAAGGTCATGCACTTAGGGATGTAAAAATGAATAAGAATTTTAGATATACATTGGGGACGCATCAGTTGGAAGCAACGAAGAGGGAAGGCCCTTGGGTATTGGTTGATAGCAGGATGACTATGAGCCGCCAATGCGATATGGCCGTTAAAAAGCAAATGCGGTTTTGATGCATCAGGCGAGGTATTTCCAGCAAGGATGGAGTGGTTTAGTACCGTTGTATAAGGCGCTGGTGAGACCTCATCTGGAATATTGTGTGCAGTTTCTGGTGTCCCATGTTTAAGAAGGATGAATTCAAACTGGAACAGGTTCAGAGACGGGCTACTAGGATGATCCAAGGAATGGAAAACCTGCCTTATGAAAGGAGACTCAAAGAGCTTGGCTTGTTTAGCCTGGCCAAAGAAGGCTCCGGGGGGATATGCTTGCTCTATAAATATATCAGGGGATTAACGTTAGGGAGAATAGGAATTATTTAAGCTTAGTACTAATGTAGGCACGAGGACGAATGGGTACAAACTGGACATTAGGAAGTTTAGACTTGAAATTAGACGAAGGTTTCTAACCATTAGGGGAGTGAGTTCTGGAACAGCCTTCAGGGAAGTAGTGGGGCAAAAGACTTATCTGGCTTTAAGACTAAGCTTGATAAGTATATGGAGGGGATGATATGATGGGATAGTTTATATTTGGGCAATTGATCTTGGATTATCGCAGATAAGTCTGCTCAATGGTCTGTGAGGGGATGTTGGATGGGATGGGAACTGAGTTACTGCAGAGAATTCTTTCCTGGGTGCTGGCTGGTGAGTCTTGCCCACATGCTCAGGGTTTAGCTGATCGCCATATTTGGGGTCGGGAAGGAATTTTCCTCCAGGGCAGATTGGCAGGGGCCCTGGAGTTTTTCGCCTTCCTCTGCAGCGTGGAGCATGGGTCACTTGCTGGTGGATTCTCTGCAGCTTGAGGTCTTCAAACCACAATTTGAGGACTTCAATAACTCAGTCATGGGTTAGGGTTGTTATAAAAGTGGATGGGTAGGGTTCTGTGGCCTGCTTTGTGCAGGAGGTCAGACTAGATGATCATATTGGTCCTTCTGACCTATGAGTCTATGAGTCTAACCCACTCCTCACAGTTATACCCCATCTACTGCAAATGTGGCATCTGCACAATAGGCACAACAGCCAGTGAACGGCCACACGGCTGGGGAGCAGAAGGGATTATCTGTGCAAGTCCAGAGTAAATAGACGGAGTTGTTGAGGGCAGAGTGGCCAGCTCATGTTTGGCTGAGACAGGAGAGCTCCAGAAAGAGGATGTTTGTGTCCAGAGGACTATTTGCTGAGCCATGTAAATAGCTCTGGGTGCATTTATGCAAAGATCTCTTGAAATTTTCTCAAATTGGTGTATGTGGGGTGTGTTGTGTGACCAGCTTAAAGACTGGATGAGTTTTTCTATCAGAACTGCATGCGCATGTAAGATAGCTGTTCTCAAATCCTGCTTCTTTAATTAAAATAAATAATTTTTGTATGGTATGATTCTGATGTATTTATTTAATTCTTCCTAAAGTCATTAATTTATAAACCTGGTGGTTGAGTTCAGGAAACCAGATAAATGGCAGGTATTCAGCTGAGTTTAACCAAGACAGAAACATGAGATCATCATGTATAGAGGAGGAAACAGTGGAACTCATTGTGTTTTACCAGTCCTGTACAGCAAGAATCTACTGCCATTCTTCTTCTCCTCAAGCCAGTTCCTTTCACTGTCCAACTCTCCTGTTTTCTCTCAGGTCAATAGAGTTGGTCCAGCACCACTTAACTGAGATTAGGTTTCCAAACACTGCTCTTAATAAGAACATAAGAAACGGCCATACCGGGTCAGCCCAAAGGTCATCTAGCCCAATATATGTCTACTGACAGTGGCCAATGCCAGTGCCCCGAGGAGTGAAGCTAACAGGCAATGATCAGTGATCTCTCTCCTGCCATCCTTCTCCATCCTCTGATGAACAAAGGCTAGGGACACCATTCCTTACCCATCCTGGCTATAGCCATTATGGACTTAGCCACCATGAATTTATCCAGTTCCCTTTAACATTGTTATGTCCCAGCCTTTACAACCTCCTCAGGTAAGGAGTTCACAGTTGTGTGCGCTGTGTGAAGAAGAACTTCTTATATTTTTTAAACCTGCTACTATTAATTTCATTGTGACCTAGTTCTTGTATTATGGGAATAAGTAAATAACTTTCCTTATCCACTTTCTCCACATCTCTCATGATTTATATACCTCTATCATATCCCCCTTAGTCTCCTCTTTTCAAGCTGAAGAGGCCTAGTCTCTTTAATCTTTCTTCATATGGGACCTTCTCCAAACCCTAATCATTTTGGTTGCCCTTTTCTGAACCTTTTCTAGGGCTAATATCTTTTTTGAAGTGAGGAGACCACATCTGTACACAGTATTCGAGATGTGGGTGTACCATCCATTTATATAAGGGCAATAATTATTCTCAGTCTTTCTTTATCCCTTTTTAATGATTCCTAACGTCTTGGTTTGCTTTTTGACCGCCTCTGCGCACTGCGTGGACATCTTCAGAGAACTATCCATGATGATGCAAGATCTTTTTCCTGACTCTTGTAGCTAAATTAGCCCCCATCATATTGTATGTATAGTTGGGGTTATTTTTTCCAATGTGCATCACTTTACATTTATCCATATTAAATTTCATTTGCCATTTTGTTGCCCAATCCATTGTTTTGTGAGATCTTTTGAAGTTCTTCACAATCTGCTTTGGTCTTAACTATCTGAGTAGTTTAGTATCATCTGCAACTTTGCCACATCACTGTTTACCCCTTTCTCCAGATCATTTTGAATAAATTGAATAGAATTGGTCTAGGACTGACCCTGAGGACACCACTAGTTACCCTCTCCATTCTGAGAAATTTACCATGCATTCTACCCTTGTCCCTATCTTTTAGCCAGTTCTCAATCCATGAAAGGACCTTCCTTTTATCCCATGCACGCTTAATTTACGTAAGAGTCTTTGGTGAGGTCCTTGTCAAAGGCTTTTGAAAATCTATGTCACTGGATCCCCCTTGTCCACATGTTTGTTGACCCCTTCAAAGAACTCTGATAGATTAGTAAGACATGATTTCCCTTTACAGAAACCATGTTGACTATTGCTCAACAGTTTATGTTTTCTATGTGTCTGACAATTTTATTCTTAACTATTGTTTCGATAATTTGCCTGGTACTGATGTTAGACTTACTGTCTGTAATTGCCAGGATCACCTCTAGAGCCCTTTTAAATATTGCGTTACATTAGCTAACTTCCAGTCATTGGGTACCGAGCAGATTTAAGGACAGGTTACAACCTTAGTTATAGTTCCACAACTTCACATTTGAGTTCTTTCAGAACTCTTGGGTGATGCCATCTGGTCCCGGTGACTTGTTATGTTAAGTTTATCAATTAATTCCAAAACCTCCTCCAGTGACACTTCTATCTGTGACAGTTCTCAGATTTGTCACCTACGAAAGCAAGTTCAGGTTTGGGAATCTCCCTAACATCCTCAGCCTTCGACGACTGAAGCAAAGATCATTTAGTTTCTCCGCAATGACTTTATTGTCTTAAGCGTCCTTTTGTATCTCGATCATCGAGGGGCCCCACTGGTTGTTTAGCAGCTTCCTGCTTCTGATGTACTTAAAAAACATTTGTTATTACTTTGGAGTTTTTGGCTAGCCGCTCTTCAAACTCCTCTTTGGCTTTTCTTTATACACTCTTGCACTTAAGCTGCAGTGTTTGTGCTCCTTTCTATTTGCCTCACTAGGATTTGACTTCCACTTTTTAAAGGAAGTCTTTTTATCTCTCCTGCTTCTTTTACATGGTTGTTAGCCACGGTGTTCTTTTTTAGTTCTTTTACTGTGTTTCTTATTTGGGGTATACATTGAAGTTGGGCCTCTATATGGTGTCATAAAAAGGGCCCATGCAACTTGCAGGGTTTCACTCTAGTCACTGTACCTTTTCATTTTGTTTAACTAACCCCTCATTTTTGTATAGTTCCCTCTTTTGAAATTAAATGCCACAGTGTTGGGCTGTTGAGGTGTTCTTCCCACCACAGGGATGTTGAATGTTATTGTATTATGGTCACTGTTTCCAAGCGGTCCTGCTGTAGTTACCCCTTAGACCAGCTCCTGCGCTCCACTCAGGATTAAATCTAGAGTTGCCTCTTCCCTTGTGGGTTCCCGTACCAGCTGCTCCATAAAGCAGTCATTTAAAGCAGTCTTGTCTCCTGACTGACACATTGGGCTTTTCTATAGGCTTTGAACTATGTGTTTGTATTATATGAACACTTAGGGCTTGTCTACGCTGGCAAGTTTCTGTGCAGTAAAGCAGCTTTTTGTGCTCAAACTGCCAATGTGTACGCAGTGCCAAGCCACTTTGTGCTCAGAAACTCTTCAGTTGCAGCGCCGCAAAAAAACCCACCTGGACGATAGTCGTAAGGTTATTTGTGCAGAGGCTTCGGCGCTCTATTGCCAGTGTAGACACTAGATTGCTTTCTGCGCTGTAAGTGTGTGTGTGTGTGTGTGTGAGAGAGAGAGAGAGAGAGAGAGAGATTGCTGTGCAGTGAGCCCAGGGAGGGAGGTAGGCGCTGGTGTCGGACTTTCCACCACCCACTGTCTCAGGACTGGTTGATTCCTGCCACTGTCTGAACTTACAAGACAGCATGATGACACACTCTCTGTCCCCCAAAACACACTGTCTCTCCCCCCCTCCATACGCACCCACACTCCCTGTCACACACTATCCCCCCGCCATTTTAGTTGAAAAGCAGCTGGCAATGTAGTTGGTTGCCCACGGGATTGGGAAACCTGCATCATATGATGCTCTGCCTGCCCCATGAGGCATTGCAAACCTTCCCCACAACACCCTGCGATGTTACACAGTGGGATAGCTATCACAATGCATTGCTGTCTTTGCCGTTGCAAGAGCTGCTAATGTGGATGCGCTCCAGCGTCACAAGGAGCACAGTGTGGACATGCAACAGTGGTTTAATTCCAGCGGTTTAATAAAAGTGGTATAACTTGTGGTGCGAGTTTCTGTAGACATACAGTTTGTGGCAAGTTGGGGTGTAAATACATCCATCATTAATCTGCTGTTCACAAAGCGTCCATTTGTACTCAGCCCGTGTATTTATGGTGCCTACATATGGCTTTAGGAGACTGACTTTAGGTTCATCTATTTATCTATCTATCTATCTATCTATCTATCTATCTATCTATCTATCTTTAGGTAGTAATTTCAAACTCCACTGATCTTAAAGACATTGAAGAAATGAAATCAGCAAAGAATCCTGTGGCACCTTATAGACTAACAGATGTTCTGGAGCATGGGCTTCCGTGGGTGATATTCACCCACGAAAGCTCATGCTCCAGAACGTCTGTTAGTCTATAAGGTGCTACAGGATTCTTTGCTGCTTTTACAGATCCAGACTAACACGGCTACCCCTCTGATACTTGAAGAAATGAAGTAACACCCTGTAAGCAACTGACCCTCCTCTTGTACCATGAGTTCTTCCCAACACCCACTGTCTGTCAGCAACTCCTCAAGAAGAAAGAAAATTTGTGGGAGAAAAAGGGGGCACAGAGATACCCTGACAGAGGGAGAAAACAGGTAATGGGGAACACACGGAAACCCTGGTATAAAGGAGAGATACTTTAAAGCAGTGACGTACATAACCACAAAAATACTCACTCCTGCTTCACCACCACTCTCCCCCCCAGGATCTCTGCACCCTGCTCCTGTCCTTCAAAGGAAACAAGATTCTAATATAACTGTTTCTATCATAAAATGCAAAGCTTCTGGAAATGCCATCACAGCGCCAGCCCACGAGGATTTCTGAGGCTCTAATGCCACTAGCTGACAGATTTTGCATCTCAGGATTAGGGACCGTACATGTCACTGCTGCCTCCTGGTGGTTTGGGTGGGAATACAAGGGACAGCAAATTACATGCTAGTACCACCACATACCAGCACCACGTCCTTCCAATGCAGCATTATGTTAAGTGCTGCAATTGAAATGCTGCAATACTAGCTGAGGGTGAACCTCAAAATAAATACATACATACGTAGACTCGGAGTTCAGGTTTGGACTGATACCCAAAATGTCATAGGATCTTTTTGAGCCTGCCCTTCTCCTCATCATTTCACTTTCCATTTCACATCTTCTTTGCTACCGTCTTATTTTGATTGCTGGCTCTTTGGGGCAGGGACTGTCTTTTTGTTCTGTGTTCGTACAACGCCGAGCAGAGTGGGGTCCTGGTCCATGAATGGGGCTCGTAGACACTCTCATGGGAGAAAGAATAAATAATGATACTGCCTTCTCCCAAACAAACTAGCTCCTTCTTCCCTGATGAAAACCTTCCCTTCCGCTGAACCTCTCCTCAGTCCAAAACAGCCCTCCACCTTCTCCACTTGAGTCTCACTGCTGCAGCTTTGGGTGATTCTGGAGAGCTCAAAGAGATGCTGTACTGTTATTGGGCAGCCAGGGAATCCCAATAGCTCACCCATCGCATGGGAGCAGTGCCTGCTATTTCTGCAGGCTCCTGTCATTCCAAGCTCAGAGACGCTCAGGCGGCCTATCTTGTTGCTTTTGCCTAGGGGAGAGAGTTGTCTGGTATTTCCATGGGGCAGCAGAAGCGTGACTCAGGGAGGTGGGTCACGTGCTGCTCACAGCCGTTAGAAATGAAGGACCTGGAGGATCGTAGAGGAGAAAACAATGTGTTCACAAAAAAGCGCCAGTGATAATAGCTTTGCGGGGAGTTTCCCTGACCTGGACTCTGCACTCCCCCCACCAACCAGCAGGTCTATCCCTTTGACCCCCATCAGCAGCAGCAGCCACCATCCTTCCCTGGATATAATGCTGAGCAGATATCAGAAAAAGTGGACTTTTCCAGCTGTGCATCAGTACAAGCAAATCACTAATTAGCATATTTAAATGAATCCCTTGGACACTGAAATGGGGACGGTAAGGGACGAGTCACACAGGACTGTGCCACTGGGTCATTTTTAGCTTAGTTTCTGCTGAAAATGCCAAGTGCTCAGCACCAAAAACAACCCTGTTGCTCGGTAGGTGCCCAGCCCGAAGCTGCCCAAGCTGAACTCTGGCAGAAACATGGGAGCTGCGGAATATAGTACAAATCCCAATTCACTCCGTGTAAGGGAGAAAACAATCAGGACCTTCATTTTTTAGCATTAAAGTTCTGTACATAGTTAAAGACATTGCTACCTCACGACAGCAGGACCAGAAATGGTGATTTCTTTCTTGTCTCCTCTTTTAACCAGATAGCTGCTGCCAGCAATTGACTCACAGGGCATGTCTGCATGGTAGCTGAGGGCATCTTCCAGCCTGCTTAGACAGGCATGCATTGTGGACGTTGAAGCATGGGCTAACCATCCAACTATGGACCCGGGGGTCAGGTGGGCATAGACTCGGGCAGCTAGCCCATGCAGCTACCCCATGCCACTCCTGTTTTCAGTGTGCCAGCTTACGCAGAGCTCCCAGCTGCTGTGTAGATATACCCATCAGTGCGAACTCCGGGAATAATTTCCAAAGGTGTTGACCACTGATACCTCCCACAGATGTCAGGTAGAATTGTGGGTGCCCAGCACTTCTGAAAGCCAGGACATTTATTTTCCAAAGCACCGGATGCTGGACAGGACTTATCTCGGGAGTTTATACCTGAGCAAACAGGTGCATTGCTCCCTTAGGACACATTTCTGATAACCTCACTCAACTTGAATAATCCATTATCTATGAAGTCAGCGGGGCTACTCCAGGGGTACTGTATTTCTGAACCAGAGCACAGGTATCAGAAACTGATTCTTAGTGCAATGATTATCTAACAGGGGACTGAATCCTACTCTTTGAGCTTTTGATTTTATTTGCCTCTTAATAACTAGGTGGGCCTTGGAATGAAACACATTTCACTTGCCCCAAACCTCCACACTTACTCCTCAGAAATTGGTCTGAACCGAGCAGAATGAAAGGAACTCACAATCTTCCTTGCACGCACCACCCCCAAAGCAAGATTCACCGCATTTAAACAATGTGCTTTAACAAATTGCCTTCATTAAAAGAAGGGGTTACAAAGCTCTTGTTTGATGCTACCAGCTTTCCCCTTCTGCATCTCTGCAGCTCAGTATGTTCTCGAGAACATATACAGAGGAGGGCAAAGGGCTGGAACAGTAAACCAGAGACACACAAGTTTGAAGACCAAGTGCACTGGCCACTCTTGGTAGAACAGGGAACTGCTGATACATTTAGGCCAGACCTTGTGCAAAGAGGAAAGAGAATGATATGCTCATAGGCATAACTGCACAGAAAGTATGAGCAGTGGTCAAAGCTTTCAAACAGATGGGGCCTAAAGTTAAGCTTCTAAATACTGGCTTAGGAACCTAAACAGAGGTGGCCTGGCTTTCACTGGACCCTCAGATACACAAATATCCTTTTTTTGTAATCATCTTGCTGTTCCCTTGTGCTTCCCGATCTGTTTATTGTGTGCACCTGTTTGTTAAGGGGTTTCCCTTCACTCCTGCCCTGGTTCTTGTCATGCAGATGGAAAGCGGAAGTGCAGACAATGCAATATTTACCAGAGTGAATCAACCAAGCATATCCATGGCTCTGTACACTGCAGAGCCTTTCCAGTGTCCCTGTTCCCCCTCCTCTCTCTTAGCTGGCATGATTATACCCTGTAGTGCACGCCCTCGGTTCCACCCCTTACAATTTATGGTCATGTTCTGTTTTGGAAGGTCTTGAGTCTGGGGGCTTCAGTACTATATCCTTTGTATCCCATGAGTAAGGAGTGGGGTTGTTCTTCAGTCAGGGACAGGCCTTTCTTTGGCTTTTAGTGTTTCTTACACTTTTCCCCCTCCATCCTCCTCACCCCTCCAGACTGGTTGCTCGATCTTATCTTGGGAAAGGAGTTGAGGCAGGACTGTCTTTCAAGTTACCCACTCTACCCAGCAACACCTCAGCTTTATCTCTTTTCTCTTTTCCCTTCATCTGCTTGTGGGCAGCTGCAACACCCAGTGTCTTTTTCCTTGTTCACACATATTTAGTAGGAATATAAAAATAGCAAAAGTCAAATGGGCAAACAAGACCCAAAATTCTATCTCAGGCAAATATACAGGCCTGAATCCTACATCATCATCACTAACTTTCCTAATGCTGTTGATTCTCCTCATACATTTAGGCTAGGGGCTCTTTTGGCCAGGGACCGTCTTTTATGATGTGTGTGCCACGCCTGGCACAATGGAACCCTGATTTCTGGCAGGGGCCATTCCATGCCACCACGACACAACACCTTGAATAGCTTCACCACTAGCTTCACCTCTCAGCTACATTTGCTCATCTTCTGGTCTTGAAATGGGTTTTGTCCTGTTGATTCACTTGACTTGTGAAATGTGCACCGTGCACATTCCTATTCAGTAGGGTTAGGGCTTTCTTGAGGCTGAAGCTGACTTGAGATCTCAGTCTTGCTGGATATAGGAGGCACCAGAAACTAATCAGCACTGAAGCACATTAAACATTGTGACTCATGTGTCACTGTATATTTTCACTGACAAAAAACGTAGTTAACCGGGAGTTAAGATTGCCAGGAGGTATCTTGTGCCCTACTAGAATGCTGAGTTCAGTGACACTCAGATCTCCTGGAAAAAAACGGGAAATGAAGTGTTAAGGAACACACCAAAGCAACCTTAATTCTGCACCCTGGATCTGGCAATGGCCACTGGGCATTATCTGCTGCACTCACTCTGTCCGGTATAGTTGTATTCAGTGGTGCAGAGATTAGTCTGAGGAGTGTTGCTGAGCTGTGACTGTGATATGAGGTGTGGAGGGAGCCCTTCCCTTCTGGTTAAGTCTGAGCCCTCCCCACCCTACACATGTGTGATCAAAGGCAAGAGGGGCATGTACACCGTGCGGGTTCCTGTATGCGTCATTTCTGCACTGAACTGTGTACGTTGTGTCAGTAGTGAGGCACAGGGATCTTCTCACCATAGGCTTGTTAACAGGGAAGTCAGCTATGAGAGTGGCCCATAGGTGTAATGCTGGCAAGTGGAATCACAGTGTTAGATGGAATCCTGTGGGTTAGAGTGAAGAGGTTAGATTGTAAAATTTAGCAAGTGTGGGGCTGTTTGTAGGTTGTAGGCTTGAGTTGGAGTGCAGAGCAGGTGTAGCTCCTGTTGACTGCAGTTCACCTAAACACAAGTGTTGCCTGATCAAAGAGAAGGCACTTGCCTCTGTTACAGTTGTCTTATGGACTATTCCCTGAGTGACGTGCACTATCTGCAAAGGCAGAGCAGGCGTATGGGTGTATTAGGGTATCATATAAAGAGAGCCATGCTAAGGTTGCATTGGTAAGCACCTTAGCCCTTCATTTCCTGGTTTTCATAGGTTTGTCACTGATCCCCATGTTCTGACAGGGCACAAGACACCACCGGACAACCTAAAGTCTGCTTTAATGATGCTTTTTCTCAATCATCTGGGAGAATGCAAGATAGTGCAGAGTATTTTAGAGTTGAGACTGGTGATAGGAAATTGTCTCAAACGATTTGATGTTTCTCTGATCTCTCTGCAGCATGTTTTTCCTACTGCATCGAGTTCTGACTTGCTGACTCTGATCTATCCAGCTGCCCCCTGTATTGATATTCACACGCAATTCTGCAAGTGCCATGTCAGAAAGACCCATTGTCTCCTTCAAATGAGGAAGTAAGGCAAAGATCACCGCCTGTTTGAAAGTGGAAATACAGCTGGTGATAATAAAACCACAGGGCAAAGTTTTCATCGGGTGCAGTCTGTACGAGACAATGTGCCTGTCAGCAACCTTTCACTGCATCCTATGCTGATTGAAGCTCATAAAGGTTAAATATGGACTTGTCTACATAGACAGTAAGTGCATGATAAATTGAGTCATAAACCTGCAGTGCACTAGCCGACTGTAAACTAGTATTAGATGGACCCCTAATGTTGGAACATGATCAAATCTGACATGGAGTTCACAGGTGAAGACATACAGGCTAAAATTTTTACAAGTGACTGATGCCTTTGGATGCATCAATTTTGGGGTGCCCTGCTGGAGACACCTTACAGAAGCCTGATACCCAGAGGATCAATTCTTAATGATGATGATAATAAGTATTTAGGCCTGTGTATTAGCCTGAGATAGAATTTGGGGGTTTGTTTCTCCATTTGAATTGTGATACTCTTATATCCTTACTACCATGTTTGAACAAAGACACTGTGTGTTGCATCTGCCCGCAGCCAGCTGGGGCTTACAGCACAGTGAGGAAGGAGAAGGAATAAAGTGTGGCTGGGTATGGCAGGGGTTAATAGATGAGTGTACACTTGAAAGGCTGCCCAACTCCTCTCCCAAGCCAAAGTCAAGCAACCAGTCGGGAGGGGTATTGGGAGAGAGAGAGAGATAAGAAACACTAAAAGCCAAAGAAACGATGACCCTGGCCGAAACACAATGTCACTCCCTACCCCTCCCATGGGGGACAAAAGAGGAGCTACTGAAGCCCCCAGATTCACGACCCTCCAAAACAGAACATGACCATAAATTGTAAGGGGTGGTGCCATGGATGTGTACTACAGGTATAATTAAGCCTGCTAAGAAAGGAGATGTGGGGAAGGAAAAGCTCTACTGGTGTACAGAGCTGTGGATGCTGCTTGCTTGGTAAACCCAATAAATATCACATTGTCTGCACTTTGGACTCTGGCCTTCTGCTTCCTGTCTGCTAGACAAGCACTGTGGGAGGACAAGGGGAAGCCCTAACACACTTTCTGAAAATCAAACTCTTTTATGGTGGAGTACCCAAAATCAGTAGTCAGGGAGCAAGCAAGGGAGAACTTCTCTTCAGGGTGATCCGTGATGTAATTTGCGATGCTGGGAAGAGAGCTACAATAGGGAAACTGCTGGGCTGCAGAAATCCAGAGGGGTAGGGTGACCAGATAGCAACTGTGAAAAAATGGGACGGGGGTGGGGGGTAATAGGCGCCTATATATGAAAAAGTCCCAAAAAATGGGACTGTCCCTTTTTAAATAGGACATCTGGTCACCCTACAGAGGCGGGACCTGAGAGCATTCAGAGATTTGTTCCCTTCCTTTTACTAACGACAAGCTGGAAGGAAGTAATTCAGTATGATAGCAGAAAAATTCCTATGGCCTTTCTAACCACTGTGAACTGCTCCTGTGTTCTGTGTGATCTGCAGGGCTAGGGAATACTAGTTAACTACTCCTGTCCAACAGAAAATGGGACTAACTCAAGCTGGTTGGAAAACATCTATAAAAACCGGGGATATAATTGTTTCATCTGTTAATATAAAATCAATTTCTTATTGGAGAAGATGAAGATATAAACTAACCAGAGCTTGCAGGAGTAGAAAACCACAGAAAACAGTGAAATAAGATGATAAACCACAATGTGATCATTCCAGGCTGAGTCAGTGCTTTGTTGTTGTTAGCAGAACTAAGAAAGCCCTGGAAAATCACGTCTTTTCCATTCTGGGAAACTTCCTCTATAAAATTATAGGCCCAAATTCTGCACCTGGAAAAGGACCATGAATGCAATGGATTGTGGATTTACATTCTTACAAACACATGATATTATTCTGACAAAAAGTAGTGTATTTTTAAAGACCTGGTTCTGCGGAGGTGTGATTAGATGGGAATCACAGCTTTCATTCAAAGAAAGAAAGAAAATAAAGTGGGCTGAGTTTCTTGCTTTCATGACTGTGGAGAAAAACTTGAAAATTATGCCCTAAAGACACCCAAACCAGAAAGCAAATAAAAATAAACCATTTAAAAAAATGTCATTATTTTAAGCCAAGTCAGACCAGGGGGTACTGATTCATGATATTTTAAAACTTTGGGGTCTCCTTTGAGCATTTATCTATCTGGATCCCACTCTAGGTGTGAGACAAGGTTGGTGAATTAATATATTTTATTGGACCAACTTCTGATGGTGAGAGACAAGCTTTTGAGCTACACACAGCTCTTCTTTGATCCTTGTAGTCCCTTCTCACCCTATGGTTCAATGACTCTATGATTCTTCAGATCTGGACATTTGGACAACAGTGTGTGCTGGGGCCAGGCCTGTATCCTGAAAGCCCTTACATCTAGGGCCCTACCAAATTTGTGGTCCATTTCTGTAAATGTCATGGTCATAGCTTTTAAAAAATGTTAAATTTCACGGTTTCAGATATTTAAAACTGAAATTTCACAGTTTTGTAACCATGGGAGGTCCCGACCCAAAAATGTTTTTTTGGTGGAGTGGTTCAAGACTATTTTAGGGTGTTAAGGTATTGCCACCCTTACTTCCGCGCTGCTGCTGATGATGACGCTGTCGGTAGAGCTTCCTGCAGCTAGGGGAAGTTCCCAGAAGTGGGTCTGACTTGGCCCAGGAACAGCCTGTGCAGGGGAAGAGAAAGTCCCATACCACCCCAGCCTGGCCAGGACTAGCAGCTGGAGCCCAGTGCATAGTAGAAGCCCCAGGCGGGGTGCTCCCAGCTCTGCCCCGCTCCTCCTAGGCTCCAGACTCCATGCTCAGAAGTTAAAGGGGCCTTGGCTGTGTTGGGGGGGTGGTGTGACCACAGCTTCTCCCCCAACCCAGGCACTCTGGATGGTTTCCCATGTTCCCCACCTGTAAGACTGGCCCTGCCTCCCACCTAGAAAAGTGACAACCCCCCTATCCCATGCCACCCTTACTTCTGCACTGCTGCTGGCAGGGGTGCTGCCTTCTGAGCTGGGCTGATCTCATTTATACTGCTTTACACCAACCACAGTGAAGTGACTCCTGATTTAGACCAGTGTACATGAGATCATAATCAGACTCGCTGTAACTATTGCTGGATATTCTTTTGCCCAGTTCTGCGTACCCCTGACTTAGAACCAGGGATACCAGCAGGGCCGGTGCAAGGATGTTTCACGCCCTAGGCGAAACTTCCACCTTGTGCCCCCCCGCCCTGAAGTGCCCCTCCCTGTGGCAGTCCCCCCTTCTGCCCTGAGGCGCCCCCCCCACGGCAGCTCCCCTCTGCCCTGAGGCAACCCCCGCCCGAGCTCATCCCTGCTCCGTGCACAGCCCAAGTACCCAAAGCACGCTGTCGCTGTTTCACTTCTCCACCTCCCAGGCTTGTGGCACCTAAGCTGATTGGCACCGCAAGCCTGGAGGCGGGAGAATGAAGCAGCCACGGCATGCTCAGGGAGGAGGCGGGGCAGGAGTTAGCTGGAAGGGGAGTTCCCAGCTAACTCCTCCCGCCCCTACGTGCCGCCCCCCCATCCTTACTTGCTGCAGGCAGCCCTCCCCTCGCTCCCCTGCCCCAGTTCCCTTTGCCTAAATGCCAGCAGCGACTGGGGCAGCCGAAGATCCGGGTGCCGCAGTCGCTGCTGAAGAAAATGGCGCCCCCCAAATCCCAGCAACCGAGGCGACTGCCTAGTTCGCCTAAATGGTTGCACCAGCCCTGGATACCAGCTGTAAGTAAATCTACTATCTATCAGTAAAAAGTAATAAAAAAGTGTATCTCAATAAAACATTGCACGATCATCTTATATTTGTGTTCCTCCAGAGTAAACTTCCAGAGTAAACGTCTGTTTACTGTGTTACTCTAATCTTACCCCAGAGTAATTCCTTTGGCGTTACAGAAGTTATCCCAGGATAACAATGAAGTAACTCAGTGGTGAATCCTGTTTTATGGCCTGCCCTTGAATGGCTGAAATGGCAAGTGTTCTCAGAATGAACATGCCTGGACCAGAACCTCAGCTGGTGTTAATCAACAGAGCTCCGTTGACTTCAATGGAGCAATGTCAATTTCCAGCGGGTCAGACTCTGCCTTTGTGGCTATGAAACAGAAACTGAATGAATCAAAATTTGTTTGGAAATCCCAATTTTCCAGATTACAGAGTGAGATGCATTATTATCCCATGGGCCAATCTCTGAGGAAGTGGTGGGCTCCTCCTCACATGGGACTTCTCTTTAGCATCCGTCATTAATCTCAGGACTTTATTTCTGGAGTCTGAAATATTAATAGGAAATGCTGGGATGGATGGGATTTTCACACACACGTACAGTATTACCAGTTTGCGTGGTTTCGTTGCAAGTTTTGCAATATTTGGTGCTTCTCATAAAGCCCCAGCTCCTGGAGTCAGTTGATCACCTGAAAATTTTTTAAAAAGTGTGTTCCAGCCCTCCTGTTCGCAGAGAAAAACTTGAAAACATGAACTCCAAAGGCTAGGACAACAGAAGACAAATAAAAAGAACCCAGCCTATTTCTAAAAAAATACTCACATTGTTTAAGTCAATCTCCTGATATCTGGGGGCCTGACTCATGATATTTGAATGGCTGAGGTTGACAATACTCCTCCTAAGTTATTTAGGAGCCTAATTTTCTTTGAAAGACTTCGGAACTAATGCTTAGCTGATGTAAACTGAAATAGCTCCATTGACTTTAATCGGCCACTTAACCAGTTGCCCATCTGCCCCTCTGTCTCCTGTATCACTTCTGCATTTTTGAAAGTCCCACCTGGTGCCAGGAAAACCCCCCGAATACTGTTAAAACAGTTCAAGTTTCAGGTAGCCTTGGGTTTTTTCCAGTGTTACAGTTGGGTGTTTTGCATTTAAGTGCAGAATATAGTCCTAAGTTTGACACTTCTGGGGAAAGATGGGGGTTTCCATGGGCAAAGAACATCTTTTCATTTACATTTGCTCTCTGCTCTGCCTGGTGTCTAGCCAATGAGCTTCCATTCTGCAATGTAGATAAATGCTGATCCTACATATTTAAGGTCTATTTTATTAAGCAGCTTGTGCTGCCTTGCCACTTTTAGAAGACAGCCAACGGGAAGCTCCATTTTCCTTTGTGCCTCCCTGTCTTGTCTGCACCAGACTTCAGGAAAGGTAAAGTATCCACAATCTTTAGAGCAGAAACAACCCTCCCTCCAGGAGGGATTTCAAATGCCTAGAAAAGTGAAAGCTGGACCTGCTCTTACAAACTGGAGAAGGGAATGAATCTTAGCTGCTTTGGCGTGAGAGCTGCTCTGTAGCACAGGGCAAGCCTCCTAGAGAACTGCCTGACTCCAGCTGAGCTAGGAGAGCATCTGTGGGAAAGTGTGTGGTTTGGGTCGTGCTCTTTTGCTCATTTTAAACTCATGGGGCTTGATTCTGCCCTTGCCAAATGATTAACGCTGCGGCAGGGCCCCTGAGATTCCCCGTGTCAGGCACTGATATCCTCAGGGAGAGATACAGTCATTTCTAATCCTTAAAGGTTTCAATAGTTGAATTTTTCTGCATAAATGACACTATGAGAAGAGCTTTTCCCCAAGGTTAGTGAATTTCAGGTCTTCAGCACCTTGGAAGTGGCCAGTTTTCAGTGGTGCAGAGGGAGCTGCAGGTGAGCACCGTGTTGGGTAAAGAGAGGTTTTCTGGCTGCTGGACAGCAGAACCAGGTGGACCTTTACCTGGAGTGCTTTGCTCCAGCAGTGGATGTGGATCTTAAAGAGTCTGGAACAGCCCCCATGGAGAATTCCTCCTGTTCTACTGATTTTGGTGGAACATAAGGGCCTAAAGCATCAAAGGTGTTCATATGACCTGTCACAGTACAATATGAATAGTTTTAAACAAAGTCTGGGGTTTCAAGTACCAAAACCACAGGCTGCTCAGTACCATGGCAAACACACTAGGAAATTCCTGGCAAAGGTTAGAAATGTATTGATTGAAAGACATGAATGGAAAAGAACCGAAACAAGGCAAAAGGCATTGAAAATGAAACTGTCTGACTATCCAAAACACATTTAATTCAAACCTATCTCAGTCTTTTTTGGAGCAAGAGAGCTCTCAGTTAGAGTCTTTTCGCCGATCGAGCAGTTCTTGGTGGGGAAGAAAGGGTTAGTTTTCTTGTTCACTTCTGAGGTGAGGATGATAGTCACTTTCCTTCTTTCAATAAAACAGACATATGCAAAAAGCGAAACTGCGACGGGACAGTAGAAGGTGGGGAAATAAGTCTTTTGTTGATGTTCTCAGGATACAGGGCTGCTGGTCAGTCACAAGTGGATGCTTCGGGCTGGTAGGTCGGCCGTGGCAGCTGTTGCTTTAGGCCCTGGCTCACTTCCCCGGTGAGGGACATTGTCTGGTTGGTTTGGTCAGGTCGCTTTCCTTCACTGCTCCTTTTCAGGCCAAGCGCAGCTGGGTGGGCCATCGCAGCTGATTGTGCTGGTGCTGTGCCGCACAGCTGATTTCCACTTCAGGTGAGAAGCTGAAAGAGAGAGTTAAGATAGGCCGAAAATAGTGGGAGACGGAAAGGGACACACAAGGGAGGAGAAAACAGAGCAGGATCTCACTTATATCAAGCCGGGGACCTAGCTGGTGCAGTGGTGATGGCCTGGCACCCCCACTGGTGTGTCACAATGAAAATCCTCCCTCTGCTCTCTTTTCTTCCCCATGGACTTCTTAAAGGCCACATAACAGGGCAGATGAATGGAATAAGTGCATCCCTTCATTATCTGGCCACCAATGAGGTTTAATTTCCGGTCTCACAACTCCTCTGGTTAGCCAGACATGGCTTTAACACATCTGTGGGGTGGTATTAGAACACCTCTTTGTTTACATTAATGTAACCTCCCTCTCCTTTTAACATCTTTCTTACACAATTGTGCATGACAAGCCATTGTGCCAATTCAGGAACCTCTTCGCACTTTGCACCCATTCAGCTCACAAGCGGAGCTGGCCTGCCAGGGCCCAGTTACTCCTGCACGCACACCCCTGCACAGAGGAAGCACAGGGCTAGCATAGGAGCCCTACACTGCGCTCCTGTGGAGACCCTGGCTGGGTCCCGGAAGGAGTAAGCTGAGAGAGGGAATGCTTTATGCTTTGGCAGTTCTGGGCTGAGTGTGGAGCAGCCCAGCGTTAGCGAGGCACAACGTTGTCATATAGCTACACTTCCTGCCCTCCCTCCCGCCTTGGGCTGTGCTTCCTGAGAGGTGCAACATAGAATGAGGCCCAGGGAGCCTCCCACACCATCTATTAAGAAGCTTCAATCCTGATCTGCTTCTCTGCTTTCCTCTTCAGACAACTGAGATCCCAGCCCATCTCCAGCCATGAGGATCCTTTACCTTCTGATTCTTGTTCTCTTCCTGGGCCTCCAGGCAGCTCAAGGTAAGGCACACACAAGGATGGGATGGTGAAAACTGATACCCATATACCATGGTCAAACCTTAATCAGTTAATCCTCAGAACGTGCCTTTAGGGTCACATGGTCCAGTGGCCTCAGCAAGAAGTTGCAGTCTAGAATCCTGGGTTCCATTCTCAGCTCTGCTACTGATCCTCTGTGTGACCTTTGGAAATTCATTTACACTCCCTCAGCCTGTTTTCCCATCTATAAAAATGATAATAGATGTTACCTGCCCTTGAGGTCTACAGATGACAAGCGCTACATCTTATCATTTTCTCTATTTTGTGGGAAAACTCTGTTACAGTAGTAGCTTGCTCAAAACCAGACTCCAGATTGCATCTCGGGAGCTCTGGAACCCCACTCCTGTGGTCACCATGTTGCCTCTCAATGTCTCTGTTCTGGTGCTGTCAGGTGCGACTCCAGGCACCAGCATGCCAAGCGCGTGCCATGGGGGGTGCTCTGCCAGTCGCCGCAAGGGCGGCAGGCAGGTTGCCTTCAGCGGCATGCCTCTGGAGGGTCCGCTGGTCCAGTGGCTTCGGCGGACCTCCCGCAGGTGTGCCACCGAATCCACGGGACCAGAGACCTCCTGCAGGCAAGCCGCCGAAGGCAGCCTGCCTACCGTGCTTGGGGCGGCAAAATACCTAAAGCCGCCCCTGGGTATTGTTCCTTAGTAAAGCTGGCCAGTCAGCTCCTTCTGGATCACACAGCTCAGTAGATATCAGGAGGTCACAAGGTGGTATTGTTGAATTCTTGTGCTTCAAATTGTATCGTCCATGTCTTTCAACGTCCTGAAGGCAATAACTCTAGTGTGTCCCATTTGTAGTTGACAGCGTACATGATCATTAACATTTTCATTTGACTGAATGCTTTTCTTGCAACAATATTTTGCCCTAGTGGGAATGAATTCACTGGAATGTAGAGGTACCAGTCTCTGAACTAAATGTCTCACTCTCCAGCACTGAATAGCCGGCAGTGTCTTCTTTCTTGAAACCACAGTGACTTTTAGTTTTATTTTACAGGAAGGTTCTCATTTAAAGACACTCGGAAATGTACAAGCAACTGGTATCATATGGGTGGCCGGTGCCGACTGTGGGGCTGCAAATTTGGTGAGAAAAGGACTGGCACATGCTTGGCTGGGTTAATGACCCGCTGCCACTCAAAGCACTAAAGAACTCGCTGTGCTGAGTTGAATGTCCCCAGAATGGAGACTAATAACATCAACAGCAATGTAGATTGTAAGCTGCAGGTGCAGAGACCTCTGGACACTGTACCAGGCCTGGTCTGGGCACTCATACAATAAATCAAATAATCAAATAATAAATGTGTGTCTTGCATTGGTGCCTAGATGCTATGGTGATGGAATCACTGGACAGGCCATAGAATTGACATGAATTAGTTTATCTGAAAGCAACAGGCCTGATTCTCCACTAGCTGCACTGTGTGGAGTCCTTTACTTCTGTGCAAAGTGGGCATAGAATGATACCCCGCCGGAATGGTAGCTTTTTACACCCACTCTGCATGGGTGTAAATGGTTCGAAAAGGCACAACGTAATAGAGAATCAGTCCCAAGCTCTTAAACTATGTTTCGTCGGTAAGGATTAAAGCCTTTCTGTGACCCATGTGTAATGCCTACAGACCCCAGGCACCTGGGAACAAACTTGGGAACCTCTGGAGCTTAATGCATGAGCCTTTACTGCCTGAGCTAAAAGATGCATTTTTCTTAGCTACCGCTGGAGCAGGCGCATCAAGCTCTACCTGATCTAGCCATCACTAGAGGCGGACAGAGTCCCATATCAAGTAGGCATGGTTTACATATGTACATTTCAGACCTCGGCTTGCATGCATTTATGCTTCTTTCCACATGCCTGAATAACCTCACTTGACTTCAGTGGGCCTTAAGAATGTGCTTTAAAGCTAACCATGTGCTTTGCCAAAACAGGGCCTGTTATACCTGTCAACTTCCCTCCATCCTTCCACCTTTAAGAAGCTACTCAAAATCCTCCATGCCTCAGAAGCCTTCACACTTAAAGGGTGTGTCCACACTGCAGTCAGAGTCATGACTAGCACAAGTAGACATAGCCGAGCTAGCAATGATCTACCTAGCATCTCCAGATTGCAGGGTATACATACCCTTAAATGGCCACCCCTCACTTTGCACACTGTCTTGTTGTGTTTGCCTCAGTTCCTGCCTAGTTTAGCTGGTCAGCTCTTCAGTGCAGGGACATTGTATCTGTGTGGCTCTGGGCTTGTCTACAGAAACACTTAGTTCGTGGGAAGCTACGGTGTAACGTTACTCATCATGCACTAAGTGTCCATGTGGCCCCCACTGACGCTCACTAAACATTCCCTGGTGCACATTAATCAAGTCCCATTTCAAGGCAGGTAAATTAAAGCCCACTAGGGAACGTTTAGTGCACAGCAGCAGGGTCTACACAGACACAGAGCTCAGCAGGTAACTGCAAGTTAGATTCACAGGCAAGCTTGCCACAAATTAAGTGTTCATTTAAACAAGCCCTCTGTTCTTTCACCCTACAGAACCACGTGCATTTCTTACGGGGCTATATAAGATCTGGGCCTGTGAGCTGCTGAGTTCCTGCAAATCTCAGTTGCATTGAGGATGGCCCACATTGGGACATTGTTGCAGGGCACCATCCCTGAGCACCCAATTGTGGTCCAGCAAGGCCCAGCAGGCACACTGGCCTCTACTGGGGTTCAGGTTTCAGAGTGATAGCTGTGCTAGTCTGTATCAGCCAAAAGAACTAGACGTCCTTGTGGCACCTTAGAGACTAACAAATTTATTTGGACATAAGCTTTCGTGGGCTAAAACCCACTTCATCAGATGCATGGAGTGGAAAATACAGTAGGAAGATATATATATGTACAGAGAACATGAAAAGATGGGGGTTGCCTTACCAACTCTAACGAGACAAATCAATTAAAGTGGGCTATTATCAACAGGAGGAAATATCACTTTTGTAGTGGTAATCAGGATGGCCCATTTCAAATAATTGACAAGAAGGTGTGAGTAACAGTAGGAGGGAAAAGTAGCATGGAGAAATAGTTTTTAGAATATGCCATCATGTGCCAGCAATGCCATCTCTGCCTTGAATATTGGCCAAACCAGACAGTCTCTACGCAGAAGAATAAATGGACACAAATCAGACATGAAGAATTATAACATTCAAAAACCAGTCGGCAAACTCTTCAACCTCCCTGGACACTCAGTTACAGACCTCAGAGTGGCAATTCTTCAACAACAAAAACTTCAAAACCAGACTCCAACAAGACCCTGCAGAACTGGAATTATTTTAGAAACTGAACACCATCAAATTAGACCTGAATAAAGACTGGGAGTGGAAGGTCATTACATAAACTAAAAACTATTTCCACCACTGGGTCCCAAACCTTAAAACACCACAGGACAGGGTGGGATGAGTCTTAGGCCCTACTACCCTTAAGGGGACAGCCCCTGCAGCCTCCTCATAGACATATGTTAAAGAACTCAAGATGGAGCCCTTTGCTTTGGGCATCCCTACTTATCAAAAAAAGTGTGCACAGGCAAAGAAATCAGGGTCTGAGCACGTATGTTGGCAGCAGGACCATAAGAGTGAAAAGTTTTGGCCACAAAAATAAAGCATCAGCTTTAGTCCCTTACTATTTCTTTTTAAGGGGAAACAGAGGCACAGAAGTGATGCCCAAAAGCATCAGTGTCAGGGCCCAGACTGAAATTCAGGAAGCGCTGGCTTTTACTCCCCATGGCCAACATGGAAAATCCTGGACCTGTCTAATCCAGGCTGATCAAGGCAGACAGAACAAAATCTGTTTACAAGTGTCAAAACCATCCACAGATGATGAGATCAGCAACTAGGAAACGGATGAAATGGGGAATTCCCAACAAGCACAGTAGCATGTGAACCACCTCAGGCTGTCATAACACGAGCCCCAGGGCTGACCCAACATCATAAGATAGAACAAGCAAAACACGTTTCCATGCAGGGTGTACCTATCACCTGTCTGACGCCAGGAATGCAATGGTGAGGCTTCAGAGACCCCCCCCTGGAAATGTGGGGGCCACAGCTTGGGACAGGACTCTGTGAAAAAGCCTTTTGTTGTCTAGTGGCATGGGGCCAAATCTGCTGTCCCTGACACCAGTGCAACCCAGTGCAGTCAGTAGGATTGCACCAGTATCCCCAGGGCCCAACCCACCCCAGTATCCCAGCTGGAGATTAGTGTTTGTTGAGGGAAATGATGTGAGGAAATTGTCCCCTCAGGTTGCAGAGCAACAGTGAAGCCTCCCCATGGGGAGGGGAGGGCAGCTTCCATTCATTTGTCTCCATGGCCCTAAGGACTCTTTTAACTGGGGTAGGACTGGAGGTTCAGAATTCATGGTTCCACTGTCATCCCCTCTCCCACAAACCCCAAAGCCCTTTGTGTGGAACTAGTGTCCAGCCCATGTCCATGCACCTTCACACTCATTCCTCCTCTCCGATCATGCAGCTTAACTGCACCGTCTGGGGGTTCTCCCCGTCGCTGAAGAAGGGGGCAAGGCTGGTCCCCTCAGGCCCATGTTTTCACCAGCAATACAGCTGCTCCAAGTCGGTTGTTCAGGCTGCCCACTGAGAACAGGGGAGGATTGGAGGCCCACAATGGAGCATGAGAGGACGCCTCAGGTAGAAACATTTTCACACAAAACTCTTTTTCAGTGAAAAAAAAATGTAAATTTAGCAACACTGAAACATTTTGCAAATTTGTGTCTGTTTTATGAAATTGTTCATTGGGGTGAAAAAATTAAAATTCCAAAAGAATCAGGACAGCCAGTATCAATTTTTTCTAAGCTGAATGTTTTTATTTGCCAGTTTGAAGTGACATTTCATTTTAAGGTGGCCTTTAATTTTATTTTTCAAAAATTCATTTCAAAAAGCTCAGAAGAAAGTGGGACTATTCTGATTTCTGTCACGCCCAGGCATTTCATTCATCCCAAGATAATTTTTATTTTACATTTCATCAGAAATTTTGAACATTTTCAGTTTGGACTCCAGCCAGACCCAGTTTTTCCCCCAATATCTCAAAACTGCCAGCGAACCAAAAAATCCATTTTCCACCCAGCTCTTGCTACCAGGCAGATCAATGACCGGCAGCCGCACTCTGAAAACTGAAGGGAGCCTCTGTAGATTGCAGTGAGCTTTCAGAGTAACCTCTTCTTCCTCCATCCCCTCACACGCCTCTGCAGTAGCCAGTGGAGTGCACTACACAGCTATGATTATGTCTGCGTGCTTGCTGCTTGCAACGTTTATGATGCCAAACGGCTCTGCTTATCTAACTGGCTCTGCAGAGTTGGCACAGTCGACTGTTTAACCTCTCACTTTTTCTCTCCTTAATATTGTACCCAAAGCATTTCAGTGGGTTGCTGGAACAATTTGTGTTGCTAAGTGATGCTCGGTGAGAGCAAAGGTCACAGCATGTGTCCCTTAGTTGTTAACATCACTCTCCATTAGCGTGACCAGATGTCCTGATTTTATAGGGGCAGTCCTGATATTTGGGGCTTTTTCTTATATACGCTCCTATTACCCCCCATCCTTTGTCCCGATTTTTCACACTTGCTGTCTGGTCACCCTACTCTCCATATGTTGGTTAAAGTAGAATTAGCAGATGATGTTGCAAAACCTTGTATTAATTAGACACACTCAGAGCAGGGGCAATATTGCTCCAGAGCCATTATTATAATTAGGAAGGCTAGGGAAAGAGAAGGCGTAAAGGTGGTTTTGAGGGCCACCCGAGAGCATATGATGAGCTCTGGGGCATAATATTGATCCACGCAGGACTCTGAGAATTGTAGGAAGTTACTAAAAATGGGCTGGATTCTTAATGGGCTCCTTAAAAACTAAACTCTCATGGCTGTCACACACTACCCACACCAGATACTTGTTCGCCAATTATTAATAGAGATATGCAGCAGGAGACAGCATATATCTACCACCATGCTGCACAAGCCCTTCACTGCACAATTAATCTTCTGGCACATGCAGCTATGGGACATTCACAAAACGTTGCTAGGTTACAGAGTCCTGGCCCCTACTCCTGATCATTCCCGGAGAGTTTTTCCAAGGATATAAGCAGCACTTCTGCACTGTGTTTCATTAGTTCTCATTCAGCGCCTGGACAGGTGTATCTGTACATACAGGAAAGACTGATTATGCCTTTTGTGTTAAAATCACAGCCCATATCTAACTCGATATTGTCACTGTTAATTTATTGGTCTGAACAAAACGTTTCATAGAATCATAGAACTGGAAGAGATCTCAAGAGGTCGTCTAGTCCAGTCCCCATGGTAGCACTAAGTATTATCATTCTAGATCATCCCTGACAAGTGTTTGTCCTTCCTAGGCAGCCATTTCCTATTTTGTATGTGTGAAACTGATTGTTCCTTCCTAAGTGGAGTACTTTGCATTTGTCCTTATTGAATTTCATCTTATTTACTTCAGACTATTTCTTCAGTTTGTCTAAATCATTTTGAATTATAATCCTATCCTCCAAAGCACTTGCAACCCCTCCCACCTTGATATCATCTGCAAACTTTGTAAGTGTTCTCTCTATGCCATTATCTAAATCACTGATGAAGGTATTGAACAGAACCAGACTCAGAATTGATCATTGTGGGATCTCACTCATTATGCCCTTCCAGCATGACTGTCAACCATTGATAACTACTCTCTGGGAAAGGTTTTCCAAAACCAGTTATGCACCCAACTTATAGTAGCTCCGTCTAGGTTACATTTTCCTACTTTGTTCATGAGAAGATCATGTGAGATAGTATCAAAAGCTTTACTAAAGTCAAGATATACAACATGTACCAGTTCCCCCCATCCACAAAGCTAGTTACCCTGTCAAAGAAAGCTATCAGATTGGTTTGACATGATTTGTTCTTGACAAATCCATGCTGACTGTTACTTATCACCTTATTATCTTTTAGGTGTTAGCAAACGTATTGCTTAATTATTTGCTCCATTATCTTTCCAGGCACAGAAGTTAAGCTGACTGGTCTGTAATTCCCCAGGTTGTCATTATTTCCCTTTTTATAGATGGGCACTATATTTGCTCTTTTCCAGTCTTCTAGAATCTCTCCCGTCTTCCATGACTTTTCAAAGATAATCGCTAATGACTCAGATACCTCCTCAGTCAGCTCCTTGAGTATTCCAGGATGCATTTCATCAGGCCCTGATGACCTGAAGACATCTAATTTGTCTAAGTAATTTTTAACTTGTTCTTTCGCTATTTTAGCCTCTAATTCTACCTAAGTTTCACTGGCATTCACTATGTTAGACGTCCAATCACCACCAACTTTCTTAGTGAAGATCGAAACAAATAAGTCATTAAGCACCTCTGCCATTTCCACATTTTCTGTTATTGTTTCCCCCACTCATTGAGTAAAGAACCCTTTTTGGTATTTATGCAGGTTCTGGCCAAAGGGGCAAGAATCCCTTTCCGTAATTTGAAGGGATAGACCTACAAGGACCTCATGAGAGCTCTCTATCAGGTCAATAATGACTTATTGCACTTCTCCTTCTCAGGCAGAGATGCTGCAAGATCCAAAGAACTAGGTGAACAGCAGAAATCCTGGTGAGAGAACCTTGTATCACTGGAAGAGCAGGTTTTTTTCTGCCTCTTTGACAAAAGACAGTCTGTTAACCCATATATTTGCTAATAAGAATATGAATCCTCCAAGTGTGCGAAGGGAGAGTAAGTGTGTGTGAGAAAGTTATAAAGGATTAATGTTCTGTTTGTTCTTCTCTAGGGAGACTCGTGTGTGATTGAAGTGTGGGAAGGGAATGGGGCCAGCTTCTTACACCACTGAATATTTCAAAGTCTCTTAGGAAATTTAGCTCCCAAACTGAGATCTGAATCGCTGCTCAGAGTCCAAGTGAAAATGTTTGAGGTTAACTCCTGACCAGGTAGGCTCCATCCACACCAAGGTGCGCTTACACAAGGGCAAATCTCATTGATGTCAATGGGGGTTGCAAGTTAGGGCAATGCTAGGTCCTATGTGTTGATTATATTAACGATTCACAGTGCAGGGTCCTGTCGTGGAGAGTTTACAATCTAAAAATCTTTAACTGTAAATAAGTATTTCTATAGGGAACTAGCACAAAGAGGCCCTGGTTCCTGTTTGCAGCCCTGAGGCGCTACCATCATGAAAACAGTACTAAATCAGGAGTACCTGCTCTGAAGTCAGTGGAGACCCACTCAGCTGGTTTCAATAATGGGAGAATCAGGATCACAGTTACTAATTTCAGGTAGGTGAAACAGATACATATTTGGGGAGATTTAGCTAGAAGGGCTTCATTCCCATCAGTTCTTTGGAATATTTTTAACTTGTGGTAATTACAAATCTACCCACAGCTGACAAGTGCATCCTTATCCCCCTCTGTTCATCCTGTCTCAGCACAGGGGCCTGGACTTGATTACTTCTTGAGGTCCCTTCCAGCCCTACATTTCTATGATTCTATGTTTTTATTCTTACTAATTATTTCTATTACGGTAGCTCCTAGAAGCCCTACTCATGGACCAGAACCCCATTGTGCTAAGTGCTGTGCAAAACACAACACAAAGATGATCTCGGTCCCAAGGAGCTTACACCCTGAGTACCAGACAAAAGACAACAGATGGAGACAGACAGATGGGTCCAAGGAAACGATGATACAAATTTGATCAGCGTGATAGGCAGTGATCTCTGTACACAAACAGCCTAAACATTGTCAAGCTTGTTGTAGGTGTCATGGCAACGGAGAATTTTGATGTCATTTCCAAGTGGATAATACCTCTCCTAGATGATGGTATTTCAAGGAATTATGGTTTGGTGCTATTCACTCAGCATTCACGATGTTCGCCTGTAACTTTGCTTTTGGAAGCTGAATTTTCTGGGAATGGGTCAAATACCCTGATAACCCTCACCAGTGAAGTTAGTGTGCAGGGGAGCTTATAAAAGTCTCTTTCTGCATACTATATGGTAGCCCGGGGTGCTGATTGGTGGGCGAAACCTCAGTCTTCAGGGTTAGCTTTTTAGTCAAGTAGCCAATACCCCATTTAAATATTTTTATTCTCACCTTGGTATCAGCAAGTGAACATGACTCTAACTATAATGTCCTAGATCTGCTCTAGCAATGATTTTGTGGAAATTCTCTGGCCTGTGTTATACAGGAGATCAGACTACATGACCACAATGGTCCCGTCTGGCCTTGGAATCCATGAATCACTGCTGTAATATTAAAATTAGTGGGTGGTTGAAAATTGGGGGCAAATCATGAAAACTTGCATGAAAAAGTGTCCTTTTCTTTTGTCAAAAAATGTCTGAATTACAAAATAGTTTGACAAACTCTAATTAAAATCTTCCAGAAAAATAATAACAATAAAAAAAAAACTATGTAGCAGGAAACGTGAATTCATTGGGAGATAATTTGCTGGAGTTGGCTGGATATCTTTGCACTCACCTCTCAGTGAAAGTGAAATAGACATTGATCTAAAATCTCAGGGATTGTTTAATTGAGCTTGTGGATGTGACCAAATAATATTAGAACCTTTTGACTTTCTACAAGGTTCAGCCAAGAGGCACAAATCCTTTCCTATAATTCATGGAGACTACAGCAGGTGGCTTTATGAGAGATGTCACTTGGGTAAAATACCATAAAGTCTTATGTGTCTTTAGAAGATGATGCCACATAACATGCTAGTGACCCACCTGAGCTGTGGAAATCCACAACTAACAAGGGACATGTTTATTCTCCTTCTTTCAATAAAGGCATGAATTGTCTCCTGTGTACGTGTAGGGGCAGGAATGGGGAAAAGATTGGATAGCTCTTTCATTCTTCTCCAGGGAGACTCCTAATAATACTGAGCTCTTATACAACACTTTTCATTAGGGGACCTCAAAAGCACTTTACAAAGAAGATCAGCATCATTACCCCCATTTTATACATAGGTAAACTGAGGCACAAGAAGGTGATGTGACTTGCCCAAGTAAGCCATGGGCAGAACTGGGCTCAGAGCCCAGAGTCTTATTTCACTGCACCTTCCACTAGGCCACACTGCATACAACAGCATGAGCTTCTCTTGTGGAAAGGAGTGCTGTGTTCCATTCAGCATCCCATTTTTTATATTCTTGAATGGTTCATTCCACCAGGACAGCATCTCCCCAACTGTGATATAAACCACAGCCCAAGAGAAAATGATTGGGGTTAATTAGTCAATACATCGGCTTATTCCATTAGGGGTGGTCAAAAATGTTCTCTTCAAATTGTTTTCTGATGGAAAATTGGGGTTTCCTTGAATGCACAATGTTCACAATAGCTTTCTGCTTTCCACGGCAAGTTTCAATTTTTAATCGAAAAACTGAAAACACATAAAAACTGAAAACTTTTCTACCAAAAAACTGAAAATTGGCAGGGGGCTGACTGCAAATGTTTATTTTGGGAGATTTTTCTTTGTCAAATTTCAATGAAATTATATATTTTGTGTTTTGTCATAAATTTCCATGGGCTAAAATCCCATTGGTTTGAATATCCTACATGTTGGAAGAGTAGGCAAGTGGGAAAGAAATGAATGTACCAGAAGACAGAGGCCAAAATTGTCAAAAACAGATACCTAAAGTTATATTCCTACGTCCATATTTAATCGCCTTGGAGGGGAGTATTTTTACAACACTTAAGTAACTTAGGAACACATGTCCCAAAGATGTCAATTTTTGTAAAAAATGCTTTCAACCAATCTGCTCAACTCTATGGTTGCAGGTGAATTTTTTAAAATTTCACTCCTAACATGGCAGAAAGCAGTAGCAGGGGCCAGCAATTGCCAGTCATTCAAGTTCCTGTGATTACTTGTAGCCCCTCCAGTCTACCTGGACATTGTCAGAGGGAAAGATTTAAATATGGTAGACAATGTTCATAATAAGGAGCCCTAAAGTAAACACAGCACCCTGAATGCAGCCTTAATAACTATATGGAAAGGAACTCCCACCCACGTGGGCAGACACATGGTACTCTCAGTCACCTCCAGGCTAAGTGGTGGTTAGAGCTATCTACTGGAATTTTTGGGTCGAGATTGTATCAAACACTCAAAGTTAGAATCCTGCACAACAGCATTTCACAGACCCCACAGCCATATAAATGCAGGGACTCTGACTCCATCTGGCACAGCCCTTTCCCATCTCACTCCCTCTGGTGCCTCTCCTCTGCAGTGACACCTCAATCTCAGCTGACTTTCAGCCATGAAGATCCTGTACCTGCTCTTTGCTGTTGTCCTTCTCCTCTTCCAAGCTGCTCCTGGTGAGAGAGAAAAGTGTGAAGAGAGGCTTTTCTAATGAATTTTAACGTCAGCTCTTCCACTGCCGTGCTAGGTGGGGTGGGTTCTCAGACATGTCTTTTACACGCTTTATGCTCAGTTCTCTATGTGCAATGGGGAAACAATATTATCTAGCCCACACATGCTTTGTGAGGGTTAATTAGTTATTGTCTGTGCAGTTTTGTAAAAATGCAAAGGGATCTCGACCTTGGTCCATTGAATTACAGTAGAACAGATCAGGCTGAGGGCCCCATTGGACAAACAGAAAGTAAGATGAAAGTAACTCCTGCTCTGAGGAGCTGATAACCGAAGAAATAAATTGGAGTAATTCTTTTAAAATCAATGGAGCCACGCTGCTGTAAAACTGGTTTAAGTGAGGAGAGAAATCAGCACCACACATTAGAAGATTCATGCATGTAACTCAACCTTATCTTTGGGGGAAGTGAGCTTGGCAAGTTTATAGAGGGGATGGTATGATGAGGTTGTATAAGTTGCATACTACCCCTCCGTCATCCCTCCCCTCGGATGACATGCATCTGACAAAGTGGGTATTCACCCACAAAAGCTCATGCTCCAAAACGTCTGCTAGTCCATATGGTGCCACAGGACCCTTTGCTGCTTTTACAGATCCAGACTAACACGGCTACCCTTCTAAATAGGAACTGTACTGAGTTACTATAGAGAATTCATTTCCAGGTGTCTGGCTGTCGGGTCTTGCCAACGTAACTAATCGCCATATTAGCAGTTGAGAAGGAATTTTCCACCTGGTCAGATTGGCAAAGAGCCTGAGGGTTTTTCCCCTTTCTCTGCAGCATGGGGCATGGGTCCCTTGCATGTTTAAACTAGAGTCAATGGTGGATTCTCTGTAACTTGAAGTCTTTAAATCAAGATTTGAGGAGTTCAGTAACTTCACCAAAAGTTACGGGTCTAGTACAAGAGCGGATGGGTGAGGTTCTGTGGCCTGCAATGTGCAGGAGGTCAGACTAGATCAGGGGTCGGCAACCTTTCAGAAATGGTGTGCTGAGTCTTCATTTATTCACTCTAATTTAAGGTTTTCAGTGCCAGTAATACATTTTAGAAGGTCTCTTTCTAGAAGTCTATCATATAGAACTAAACTATTGTTGTATGTAAAGTAAATAACATTTTTAAAATGTTTAAGAAGCTTCATTTAAATTAAATTAAAATGCAGGGCCCCCCGGATCGGTGGCCAGGACCCAGGCAGTGTGAGTGCCACTGAAAATCAGTTCGCATGCCGCCTTCACATGGAATAGATGATCATGATGGTCTCTCCTGACCTGAGACTTTGTGTTTAAAACCTGTTTAATTACCTCAGCCTGTTCTCTTCTCGGGGACTGCTGCTGAGTGCAACTGTAACTGCAATCCTTCCTGCGATACCAAGATGCTGTTAAAGAAATATACACACTGCATAATGTGAATTCACTGAGAGATGATGGCACTGATGGATCAAGCTGAGCATGCCTGTGTTTATCTTTCAGTAAATGGGAAATTGTAGTCATGCCTTTTGATCTAAAATCACAGCTCATATTTGACTGGAGTGCATGGATACAAACAAATGACTTTATGCTCTTTTTTCTTTGTGCAGGGTCTGCTGACGAGGCCAGAATCCCTTCCTGTAGGTTCATGGTAGGTTACTGCATAAGGCATGGGCACCACTGTAGCTCAGGACGATATCTGAATGTACCATGTCCTTTCAGAGAAAGATGCTGCAAAAGACAGAGACCATACTGAGCTGCACATGGGGGGCCTGGGATTATCCAAAAATATGTTTGTTCCCTTCTTTTCAATAAAAACAAACTGTTAAATCATAGCTCCTTGAGGACATGACTTGTCCTTGGGGATGGGAGGGGACTGGGGATGTAAAGGAGAAGGAAAAGACAGAAGTGGGATTTATTCATTTCTATAGAGACCTCTTTCTAACACCACAGGGTTGAGGGTTAGCACATGTGGTGTTAATCACTGCTTCTGGTAGTCCCCAGTTGATCATAATAGGATCTTACACCTAAAGTTGGATTCTAAATTCCCTCATTGACCATAAAATGAGGAAAAAATACTGTTATTTCTGTCCCACAAAAGCACATTCTCTCAACCCCAATCATGCCAAAACAAACATAAAAATACATACATCTGAGCTTGGGGGAGAGGCCAGATTCAAATACGCGTTCTCCACAATTCACACAAACGTGGTGATGCAGATCTCTGTTGCAGTGCCGTGTTAGAAGCTGACAAGCAGTCTGCAGCCAGTACTAACTCCTTTCCCGCCTTTCCCAAAATATCTCATTCCTCAGTGTTTCACCTCAGCACCAGTGGCTGCAGTTTGCAGACATGGGGCACAGCTCTCAGCTCTGAGGAACAAGCTCTCCTCATGTGGATTAATGGTGAAAAAATAATGTTTCCCATCCCATTCCCAGCCTCAGTTACCCAGCTCACCAAGGTATATGTGCAGATGGTCCTCGTTACACAACACACTTCCCCTAGATTTCACACAGGTGTCTTTGTAGTCCTGGTGGCATGTGGGACTCGAAGCCTATGAGTGACCTGCAGCTGGAACTGGCTCCTACTCCACCCTCTGGACATGTCCCACACCTGAGTGTCACTCCCATTCTCTTTGCTTTTCTCTCTAGAGTAGCCAGCTGTTTCATCCTACGAACCCCTGGAACACACTCAGCCTGCACTCCTCGTACAGCCACACTGCCTGGATAGAGAGGAATTGTCACCTCCTGTTCATACATGTGAAACTCTGGGTGATTGTTCAGGGCAAGTGATGTGTGCAGCTGCTTGCAGGGATTTCTGGCTACAGATTGCATCAGGTGCACCTAGGGTCACATGGGTCAACACCTCACAGTGCTCGATAAATACTGGGACACTCTGTCTCCATCTGGTAAACAACCTGCATTTCGCTCTACCTCGTGCCTCTTCTCCGCAGTGACACTGAGATCCCAGCCAACCTTCAGCCATGAGGGGCCTCTACCTGCTCTTTGCTGTTCTTCTCCTCCTCCTCCATGCTGCTCCAGGTGAGAGAGAAAAGTGTGAAGAGAGGCTTTTCTAATGAATTTTAAAGCCAGTTCTTCCACTGCCGCGCTAGGTGGGGTGGGTTCTCAGAAATGTCTTTTACATGCTTTATGCTCAGTTCTCTATGTGCAATGGGGAAACAATATTATCTAGCCCACGCATACTTTGTGAGGGTTAATTAGTTATTGTCTGTGCAGTTTTGTAAAAATGCAAAGGGCTCTAGACCTTGGTCCGATTGAATTACAGTAGAATAGAAAACACATTGCCTAAACACTAGGCATGTCACCAGGTGCCTGCCTATACTAAATCTCTATTTGGGTATATGAGCTGCTCCCCGATGTGGGGGGCTCAGTTAGTTATCCACAATGGAAAAGTAAATGCAAGTTAGGGTGACCAGACAGCAAGTGTGAAAAATCAGGATGGAGGTGGGGGTAATAGGAGCCTGTATAAGAAAAAGACCCAATAATCGGGAAAGTCCCTATAAAATCAGGACATTTGGTCACCCTAACAAGTGCTGTGCATACCCGGGGAGATACACATCACACAATTCTCTTCTCACTTACATTTTATTTAGTAGTATTGGTCAATATTTATACTGCTGTAGCACTCTGAGAGCCCGATCAGGCTGAGGGCCCCATTGGACAAACAGAAAGTAAGATGAAAATATCTCCTGCTCTGAGGAGCTGATAACCGAAGAAATAAATTGGAGCAATTCTTTTAAAATCAATGGAGCCACGCTGCTGTAAAACTGGTTTAAGTAGGAGAGAAATCAGCACCACACGTTAGATTTATGTGTATAACTCAACCTTATCTTTGGGAGAAGTGAGCTTGGTAAGTTTATAGAGGGGATGGTATGATGAGGTTGTATACAGTTGCATACAACCCATCCATGACTGCTATCTCCAATGGTCTGAGATGGAACACTAGATAGGAACTGTACTGAGTTACTACAGAGAATTCATTTCCAGGTGTCTGGCTGCCGGGTCTTGCCAGCGTGCTCAGAGTTTAACTAATTGCCATATTAGCAGTTGAGAAGGAATTTTCCACCTGGTCAGATTGGCAAAGAGCCTGAGGGTTTTTCACCTTTCTCTGCAGCATGGGGCATGGGTCCCTTGCATGTTTAAACTAGAGTCAATGGTGGATTCTCTGTAATTTGAACTCTTTAAATCAAGATTTGAGGAGTTCAGTAACTCCACCAAAAGTTACGGGTCTAGTACAAGAGCGGATGGGTGAGGTTCTGTGGCCTGCAATGTGCAGCAGGTCAGACTAGATGATCACGATGGTCCCTCCTGGCCTGAGACTTTGTGTTTAATACCTGTTTAATTACCTCAGCCTGTTCTTTTCTCGGGGACTGCTGCTGAGTGCAACTGTAACTGCAATCCTTCCCGCGACACCAAGATCCTGTTAAAGAAATATACACACTGGACAATGTGAATTCACTGAGAGATGATGGCACTGATGGATCAAGCTGAGCATGCCTGTGTTTATCTTTCAGTAAATGGGAAATGATTGTCATGCCTTGTGATCTAAAATCACAGCTCATATTTGACTGGAGTGCATGGATACAAACAAATGACTTTATGCTCTTTTTTCTTTGTGCAGGGTCTGCTGATGAGGCAAGAGTCCCTTCCTGTAGGTCCATGGGAGGTTACTGCATAAGGCGTGGACAGCACTGTCGCTCAGGACAATATCTGAATGGATCATGTCCAAGAAGAGACAGATGCTGCAAAAGATAGAGACCATGCTGAGCTGCACATGGGGGGCCTGGGATTATCCAAAAATATGTTTGTTCCCCTCTTTTCAATAAAAACAAACTGTTAAATCATAGCTCCTTGAGGACATGACTCTTCTTTGGGGGTGGGAAGGGACTGGGCATGTGAGGGAGAAGGAAAGGACAGAAGTTGTTTTTATTCATTTCTATAGAGACCTCTTTCTAACACCACAGGGTTGAGGGTTAGCACATGTGGTGTTAATCACTGCTTCTGGTAGTCCCCAGTTGATCATAATAGGATCTTACACCTAAAGTTGGATTCTAAATTCCCTCATTGACCATAAAATGAGGAAAAAATACTGTTATTTCTGTCCCACAAAAGCACATTCTCTCAACCCCAATCATGCCAAAACAAACATAAAAATACATACATCTGAGCTTGGGGGAGAGGCCAGATTCAAATACGCGTTCTCCATGCCAAAACAAACATAAAAATACGTACATCTGAGCTTGGGGGAGAGGCCAGATTCAAATACGCGTTCTCCACAATTCACACAAACGTGGTGATGCAGATCTCTGTTGCAGTGCCGTGTTAGAAACTGACAAGCAGTCTGCAGCCAGTACTAACTCCTTTCCCGCCTTTCCCAAAATATCTCATTCCTCAGTGTTTCACCTCAGCACCAGTGGCTGCAGTTTGCAGACATGGGGCACAGCTCTCAGCTCTGAGGAACAAGCTCTCCTCATGTGGATTAATGGTGAAAAAATAGTGTTTCCCATCCCATTCCCAGCCTCAGTTACCCAGCTCACCAAGGTATATGTGCAGATGGTCCTCGTTACACAACACACTTCCCCTAGATTTCATACAGGTGTCTTTGTAGTCCTGGTGGCATGTGGGACTCGAAGCCTATGAGTGACCTGCAGCTGGAACTGGCTCCTACTCCACCCTCTGGACATGTCCCACACCTGAGTGTCACCCCCATTCTCTTTGCTTTTCTCTCTAGAGTAGCCAGCTGTTTCATCCTACGAACCCCTGGAACACACTCAGCCTGCACTCCTAGTACCGCCACACTGCCTGGATAGAGAGGAATTGTCACCTCCTGTTCATACATGTGAAACTCTGGGTGATTGTTCAGGGCAAGTGATGTGTGCAGCTGCTTGCAGGGATTTCTGGCTACAGATTGCATCAGGTGCACCTAGGGTCACATGGGTCAACACCTCACAGTGCTCGATAAATACTGGGACACTCTGTCTCCATCTGGTAAACAACCTGCATTTCGCTCTACCTCGTGCCTCTTCTCCGCAGTGACACTGAGATCCCAGCCGACCTTCAGCCATGAGGGGCCTCTACCTGCTCTTTGCTGTTCTTCTCCTCCTCCTCCATGCTGCTCCAGGTGAGAGATAAGAAAACCTGTAAGGATCATTATTGCTATGTAGGTTTTCTCTTATGGTGGCAGCGGGAGGCCCCCAATTGTCCAAGGCACGGCATACATGTCATAAAGACAATCCTTGTCCCAAAGAGCTCAGGGGCTAAACGTAGAGTGAGAGGCAAGAGGTGCACACAGCAAACAGATGCAGGAAGGGGGGCACAAGGAAACAGCGAGCTGATAACCAAGGATAGTTGTGTATCTGAGACTCCGGGGGCTTGAGAACAAGCCTGAAAGCTCAGACGCCGACTAATGATGTGATCTCGAACTAGGTCTTGGGCACATATTTTAAAGTTAGACCCCTAAAAGCAAATTTAGGCACCCAGATAAGTCACCTAATTTTTAACTGGCACCACAGCTACAAAATGCTCCATTGATGTAGGCGTCTGTTTATAGCATCCGGGTCTGACCTGTTTAGCCTTCACCTCTGTACCTCACTTTCCCTACCTGGCAAAGGAGGAAGCAACGGCTGCTCACCTAAATCACAGCAACCCTGTGAGGTCTAAAACACAAACTGCAGTTACTGTTTTGTCACCGGTCCAGTCAAGTGCCCTCTCTTGGCCACTGACCAGACTGCTGTGAGGGGATCCAGCTGCTGGATCCAATGTGCTTTAAGCTTCCAGAGTCTGAATGGAGCCCAGGCAGTGTCCCTTTTTAAGGGTTTCAGACCACAGTCGTGGGGAGCATATTCTATCTGGAACCCCCTGCTGAGAGCTGCAACCAAGCTGCATATTGCCCAGTCCCTGGAACCAGTGCTGAGTCCTCAAACTTCCCCATCCCAACCCGCCCCCACCCCACCACACACACACACACACACAGCTTAAACCCATAACCAGAACAAAGAACGAGCCTTCTGGTTTACCTCTTCAGTGGGGCACATAGCAGGTGTAACACATGAAATGCACTGACACTTTGCGCATGATTCTACAGCACTATTGCTCTTTCTTTAATAGCATGAGAAACACACAGATTAGTACAAAATCATAAACCCTAAATGCAGTTCCCTGCCTCATTTTTCTCACCATTCCAGAGCATTCTTTGAGCTGTGGTCAGGGTCCCCCAGGGCCATGCAGGATCCTTCTGTTAGAGTGCACGGCTTGGGTTCTGAAACATGTCCTCCAGATCACCTACTCTGACTGTTCCCAGTCCATCTGTTTCTCCTCTCCTGTCCAAACCTTCTTGTGTGGACCCTCACTCCCCTCTGATTCCTCTTATAACCTCCTGCTTTGTCAGCTCTGTCTCTTTTTCCTGCCTGAGGAACTTCCATCTCCGAACCCCCAGCTCCAGCTAGCCCATTGTGCTTCACCTTCAATAAGTGGTGACTGAGTTCTAATGACCCACCATAGTACCTGGCTGGGTAGAAACATGCCAGCCGGTGATGCATTCCACAGTTACAAAGGGGCGTTCAATGATACAGCAATTTTCCTAGTAACAACTTCATAATAACTTCAGAATGTCAACCAGAACCCATCAGCGCTACATAGCTTCCCCGAATCACCACACTTCTGCTTTGGGAAAAGAAATAAAATAACAATTGAATGTAGACACTCAAGCCATTCTCGAGGTTGGTGCTTTGACATGTACAATGAGCCAGATCCCACTACAATGCATCAGCCTTGAATAAGGCTTGAGGGAGAGGATCTGACTCACCATCATGGTGAAGATCAGCTGAATTTAGCTGGCGTAGCTCAGTATAGCTCCACTGAAGTCAACCAGTAACTCTAGTCCAGTGGTTCTCAAACTGGGGTTGCCGCTTGTGCAGGGAAAACCCCTGGCAGGCCAAGCCGGTTTGTTTACCTGCCGCTTCCGCAGGTCCGACCGATCGTGGCTCTTGCTGGATGCAGTTTGCTACTCCTGGCCAATGACGATGTGTTTGATATAATAGGTTTAATTAAAAGAAAGCTTCTCCCAGTGTCTCAGCTCTGAGTTCCCATAGATTTCAGCCTTCTCAAACTGAAATGCTTTGGAAAATAAACATTTGTATTGCACCCGGGACGGGTGATTTCATTGATTTGAGTGAACATCCACCTTCCTGAAAAAGGGTGACTCCATTTCTGGCATTACCAGACAGAGCCCAAAGCAGACTCTCAAAGATAGTGTCTCACCATCTGTAGTCCCCAATCTTGCAAACACTTATGCATCTTTACTCACCATCTGATCTGAAGTATCTTGTATGGAAATTTAGGACCAGTGCTTCAGTTGGCATTGAACTCAGGGGAGCTACGCTGACTCACACCAGCTGAGGACCTGACCCCATGTTTTTATAAGATAACGTTTCAAGTGCACTGTTCTGTGCAGTATTCCATTTGCTCTGCTGTAGCAGTATTTAGCTGACAGAGTTGACCAGGAGTTTCCGTGGATGTCTGTTGAACTTTACCAAATTTCAGTACAAAGGATATTTTGAAATAAAGAAAGCCCCTTTCTCAGTGGTTTTACTCTCACCTATAGGAAATGCAGGATGAGTGCTTTTCAAATCATCTGCTTTTCAGACACAAGAAAATAAAATACAGTCTAAGAGTGGCTGTGCCAGTAGAAAGCTGACTAGAGTTGGGGAGCCCTCTCTCCCAGGGCTCTCATTTGGGTGCGGAATAGTTTGGGGATTCTTAATCTTTAATTTTTTGTAGGTTCAGTGATTCCAAGGCCGTAGGGGATCATCAGGTCTGACCTCCTGTCTAACACAGGCCAGAGAACTTCCCCAAAATACTTCCTAGAGCAGTGGTCCCCAACCTTTTTCGTCTGGCGGGAGCTGGATGACGAGCCACCGAGGGCCATGGCCGGCAGACAAGCATCAACCGAAATGCTGCCGAAAGTCAGTGGCATTTTGGCAGCGACGCCTCTTGATGTTGTCGCTTTTTGAAGGCATTTCAGTGGATGCTTGTCCACTGGCCACTATGCGGGCACAGATAGATGCCCCAGCGGATGCCCTGGGGCCCGTGGGCACCATGTTGGGGACCACTGCTCTAGAGCATAGCTTTTAATCAAACATCCCATCTTGATTTTAAGATTGGCTCTGATGGAAAATCCACCACAACCCTTAGGAAATTGTCCCAATGGCTAATTACTCACACTGTTAAGAATTTATACTTTATTTCTTATGTTCTTAAATCATTTCTCTTGTTACCAAGTGAATGCATCAGGAGTCCAGCTCCTCTGTCGGTGCACACAAGCTGATTTTCAAACTGGCTGAGCAACGCCAGCTTCGCCTGCATTTAATAATGACAATATTTATTATTTGTCTTATAAAAGCTCTCAGGAATCCTAATCGTGGACCAGGACCCCATTTGGCAAAGCACTGTCCGGACACAGAACAAAAAACAGTCCCTGCCCCACAGCACTTCCATTCTAAGTATGAGACAGGAGACAATCAATGAATACAGGCAGACAATATAAGGAAACAGTGAGGCCATACTGGTCAGCATGCTAGGCAGCAGTCTCAGCACACCAGCAGCTGTTGCCAAGTTTTCTGTAGGACTAATAGCAAAGAACAGTTTTAAGTAGGGCTTTGTGCTCCCTCATCCTAAAGTTAGGTGCGTACATCAATCTTAAAGAACTTCAAAGATGTGCTGAGTACTCAGAAGTTGAGTCAGTGGCAGTGAGAGACACCCCTCTGAAAGCCAGGCCACTCTTGTTTCAGTCCCTAAATCAGGATTTAGGAGCTTTCCTTTAGGCTCCATGTTTGTAAATTTTGACCACAGCTCATACCTTCTGTGCAGCTACGGCAACCCACAAATCACTTCTTTTTCTTTTTGTGCAGCGTCTGGCCTACGCTTACCATTTGCTGCCTGTGTAGTCAAGGGTGGGCTCTGTCTGCCTCGTTTCCTCTGTTCCACTGGTACACAACTGTTACGTGGCATTTGCCCTGCTCCACTTACATGCTGCCAAACGTAGACAACATGCTGGGTTGCAGAAATGCACAAGAGGGAACCTCATGGCATCGAAAGACAGATTTATACCTCTTCTCTCAATAAAGGCAATTTGTTAAATCTCATTGTTTAAATGACATGACTCTTCTTTGGGGGCTGTGTATAAATACTGTGCTAAAATCACATTGTTTAAATGGCAAGAATCTGGCTCTGTGTGTGTGTCTGTGTTTACAAAGGTTCACATTGTTAAAATGAAGTGAATCTTGCTCTTTGGGCACGTGGGTGGGGAGGGAGTTTGTGTGCTACCTTCGTTCTTCCTTGTTCAGATCCATTTCTCAGGTGAGGGTGGACGTTCAGAAAAAGGGAGGTGTGTTTCATTGCAAGGCCCATCTCATTAGTATGAGGAAGATAAAAGATTGGGCTTGCTAGGTGAGGTCAGCGTCCTACTCCCTGCCAGGGTTGGCCTTGCCAATTTTACCTTGCAAAAAATTTGAAGTGCCTTGTCTCCACTGTGCTGTTACAGTGGCAGAGCTAACACACTTGAATTGTTCTGTGGTAAAAACATACCTCTCTGGGGAGTGAAGACAAAGCTGTAGTTATAAGTCCAGTGATCCGTCTAACTCACCTGCCATCCATACACACAGGGTATGTCCACATTGCAGGCTCTTCGGGTGTTGAGGTGCGTAGAGGTATCCAGTCCCACTTATTGGCCACACTCAAAGCCCTTAAACGCATCCTTCAGGAAAGTAGATCCTGAGCCATCATGCTTATCTGGTGGGTGGGGAAGGCATGCAGGTTGGACTGTGACCCTCCCTACCCCCACCCCACCCACTGTGCAGTGTAGTGGTAGCAAAGATGCAGGTACCTGGGTTTGAGCCTAGCTACTTCTCCATTGCTGCTCCCACAATTCCCTGTACCTGTATCCCCAGGCCCTTCTGCCAACTCACTTCCCACTTTCCCTAATGCACCGGAACCTACCTGCAGGCCCATGTACTCTTGCTTGGACTCCTCCAAGCTCTGGAGATCGCAGTGCAGTGCTGAGTAGGACCTACACCCAGAGTTCTGCTAGCTGAGGAGCTGGGAACCTAAGGAGCAACTGGGTTTGTTTGCGGTGCTCACTTGGCATTTTCAGTCCAATCTAAGCTAACAATTACTCATAGCACAGCCCTGTGTGACTCCGTCCTTACCGTCCTCATGTCAGTAGCAAAAGGGGTCATTTGAATATGCGAACTAGCAATTTACACAGGTAACTCACATGCTTGTAGCAACAGACATTGTAACCTGCATAGTGAATAATCATGAAAACTCTTCTTAAGCAAAAAGAACAGGAGTACTTGTGGCACCTTAGAAACTAACAAATTTATTTCAGCATAAGCTTTCATGGCCTACAGCTCACTTCTTTGGATGCTGTAGTGAGCTGTAGCCCACGAAATCTTATGCTGAAATAAATTTATTAGTCTCTAAGGTGCCACAAATACTCCTGTTCTTTTTGTGGATACAGACTGAGGGCTTGGCTACACTGGAGAGTTGCAGCGCTGGTGAAGGGGTTACAGAGCTGCAACTCACTCTGTGTACACACTTACAAAGCCCAGCAGCGCTTGCAACTTCCCTGGCTGCAGCGCTGCTGTACACCTGGTCTGATTGGGACCATGTAGCACTCTCCAGCGCTGGTGATGCAGCGCTGCTCGCAGGTGACGGCAACAACAGCGCTGTTATTGGCCTCCAGGGTATTAAGAGGTTATCCCGACTTCCTGCTCGCACAACAAACCGAAGAACGGCTGAATGACCAAGCTCTAAAAGCAAACACAGCTGCTCTTTGACTCCAGCAGGAGAGCGAGCCGAGCGCAGGGGAATTGCTATGGAAATGTCACAGCTTTTGTCTGAGGAGGAAAGGGGGTCGCTGTTGAGCAGCTCTTATGTGGTCTGAAGGCTATTTAGAGTGCATAATTTGCATATGAATAGAGGGGTGGGGAAGGGTCAAAATTTTAAAATGATTGAGGTAGCTGTTGATGTATTTCTAGGCCTTAGAACTTGCAAGGCTGCGAGCTGAGAACAGCTGCTAGTGTTTGCTTGAGGAAGAAACAGCACAAGCGGGGGGGGAGGGAGTTCCGTTTGGAGAAGCTGCCTTATCTGATCTGAAGCCTTTTTGATTTATTTTAGAGTGATGGGGAGAGACGGGTGGGGGAAATGGCCGATTTATGAACAAAAGGAGGCACAAAAGAAGGGGCAGAAATTGCAGGGAGCTGATCACAGTGTCTGCTCCACAAAATCCACTCTCTCTGTCATTCCCCAACGCTCACCTGTCACACTCCACTCCACCCCCGCTTTTGAAAAAGCACTTGCAGCCACATTGAACCTTGGAGATGCTGCCCACAATGCACTACTCCCAACAGCACTGCAAATGCTGCAAATGTGGCCACACTGCAGCGCTGGTAGCTGTCAGTGTGGCCACACTGCAGCACTGTTCCTACACAGCTGTATGACCACAGCTGTAACTCCCAGCGCTGCACATTTCCAAGTGTAGCCAAGCCCTAACACGGCTGCTACTCTGAAACCTCTTTTTAAGCAATGATTATGTGGGAGCTATTGCTGTTTCCCACACAGATTTCCCCACTTTGTTGCTGTTGCACAAGCTCAGTGAAAGAGATACCTTTGTGTTCACACACACGCACAAGTACACACACACATGCACAGGTGCTCCCCTTCAATCGTCTCACAGAGATGGCTCTTCAGTCTCGGCACCGTGGCATCAAAGCTGCATGTGTGTCCTCTGGATGCCTCAGAGCCATAAGAGAGCGGTAGCCCCAGAGTTCCCCTCTAAAAGCCACAGAATCTCCTCAGCAAACACAGATCATCTCATTCTGTAGCAATTCCAATCCCAGACAGAGTCAATAGTCAAGCGTCTCCTCAGCTTCCAACAAGATAAGGAGTCTGTCATCTGGATCCAAAGTGTTCCGCTGTTTATCCACCATGACCCCTCAGTCTTCTTCTGAGTCACTGCTTCCCAGGATAGAGTCCCCGATCCTGTGAGTAAGGTCCAGGTTCGTTGTTACTAAATGTGCACGTTTACATTTGGCCATATTAAAACACATCTTGTTTGCTTGCGTCCAGCTTACCAAGTGATCCAGATTGCTCTGTATCAGACTCCTGTTCTCTTCGTTAGTTCCTGCACCGATGTAATTTTCAAACTTTATCAGTGATGATTTTTTTGTTTTCTTCCAGATCACTGATAATAGTGTTAAATAGTGCAGGGTCAAGAGCTGAGCCACAGAGATCCTAGTTTTCCATGATAAAAAGAACAAAATTCTTCAAATAAATAAAATAAAAATCTGTGTTTTTCCACAATTAAAATGAGATGTTGAACTTTAGTTTCCCTAGCTACAGTATACAGTAGAATGCCATTCATCCAAGTCTCCATTATCCAGCTCTCCATATTAACCAAATCACTAGCTGCCTGGGACACAAAATCGAAGCCATGCAACTGTCAGCCCCGGGTAGCTGGTGGTTCAGTTAACGTGGACAGCTGGATAATGGAGGCTTGGATAAACAGTACTACTGTATGCTTAAATATGTAAAATTAGTGTCAATAATGAGCTCCCTATTCTCTAGGGCTTTGGGCCACAATGCTTACATCAGGAACAATAGGAGTTGCTTTGTAGTGCTGAACTTTTGGCATTTTCAATACAAACTAGGCTAATAATTACCCTATGACACAGCCCGGTGTGAATCCGTCCTTACCATCCTTATTTCAGTATTCAATTAACATAAATCAGCAGCTAGCATTTGTAGAAAATTGATAAAGGAAGCAAAGGAACACAATGAGAAATCTGTGGCCAGCAGAGTTAAAGATAATGAGTAGAAGTTTTTGAAATATAGTAGGAACAAAAGGAATCCTGACAGTGGTATTGGTCCATTACTAAATGGAAACAGTAGAATTATCAACTGTTCAATAAACATTTCTGTTCTGTATATGGGGAAAAAAAACAAAAGATGTAATCATATCATATGGCAACACTCTTTTCATTCTGCTAATATGTCAGAGGGATTTTAAACAGTAGCTAGTAGAATCAGACATTTTTCAGTCAGCAGATCCAGATAACTTGCATGCAAATGTTAGAATACTAGGGTTAGGAGGGACTTCAGGAGATCATCCAGTCCAACCTAATGCTCAAAGCAGGACCAATCCCCAGTTCCCCAAACAGGCCCCTCAAAGATTGAACTCACAACTGTGGGTTTAGCAGGCCAATGCTCAAACCACTGAGCTATCCCTCCCCCTGTTCTAAAGCTAGTGTTTTAAAAGAATAGTTTGAGAAGATCTCTGGATAATTAATGTTTTTCAATAAGTCTTGGAACACTGGAGAAGTTCCAGAAGACTGGAAGAAAGCTGATGTTGTGACAATATTTGGTTGATAAAGGTAATAGTTTGGATGTAATACACTTAGGCTTCTGTAAGAGATTTGCATCATAGAGCGATATAATATTAACATGGCACATATTAACTGGATTAAAAACTGACTAACTGATAGATCTCAAAATGTAATTGCAAACAGGGAATCATCATTGAGTAGGTGTATTTCTATGAGATCTCACACCATTCTGTTCCTGTCCCTATGCTATTTAACACTTTTATCAGTGAATTGGAAGAAAACATAAAATCGTCACTGATAAAGTTTTCAAATGACACAAAAATTGGGAGAGTGATAAATCATGAAGTGGACAGGGCATGGATACAGAGCAATCTGGATTGCTTGGTATGCTTGGCACAAGCAAACAATACGTGTTTTAATATGGCTAAATGTAAATGTATACAGCTAGGAACAAAGAATGTAGCCATACTTGCAGGATGGAAAGCAACAATTCTAAAAATGATTTGGTGAGTGGAAGAGTGTAGAATCAGCTGAACATGAGCTCCCAGTGAGATGCTGTGGCCAAAAGGACTAATGCGATCCTGGGATGCATATACCGGGGAATCTTGAGCAGGGTTAGAGAGGCCAGTTTATCTCTATATTTGGCACTGATGTGACCATTGCTGGAATACTGTGTCCGGTTCTGGTACCCCCAGTTCAAGAAGACTGTTGATAAATTGGAGAGGGTTCAGAGAAGAGTCATGAGAATGATTAGAAGACTTGAAAACCTGCATTATATGATAGACTCAAAGAGCTCAACCTATTAACAAAGTCAGAGAAGGATCCTGACGAGGGATAAGAAGAGATAACTGCCCCTCAGGGTGACCTGTGATGGAATTTGTGATGGTGGCAGAGAAGCAGCTGGGCTGCAGAAATCCAGAAGGGTGACTTGAGAGCACCCAAACAGAGATTTGTTCCCTTGTTTTTAATAACAACAAGCTGCTAAATCACAGCTACTCAGCAAGGGCATAAGACTTCCTTTTTTGTGTGTGCATGTGTGTCTGACTTTGTGCCTATGAACGTATCTGTGTGTCTAGAGTGCAGTGAGTGTGTAGACAGGGCAAGTGTATGATGTGGAGGAAAGGCTGAAGTGGCTGTTTTATTCTTCTCCATGGAGACTTGTTTCCAACACTATGTGAGCCTGAGCTTTGGGGAGGGGAGAGGTGTTTCATACAGGGCCTGAGTTCTCACTCTCTTGGCATTTCACTCTCTGTTAGCAAAGTATGTACTGATCTGTGATAGAAACCACTGATTCTAGAACAGTGCAAAATGACATCGGTTTTGTCCCTGTGCACCCTGAGTTTGTAAACATGCTGCAAACAACCATTTAAATACCAGCCCTTGCTGAGGGCTTTACCCAGAAGCACAATCTGGCCCTAGGAAACATAAAGGTGAGTCAAAATAACAAAGGGCTGGATTCTGACTTTAAAGAGAACCCTTAAAGCTCTCCAAATGCAGCTTTGGTGACCGGACAGAGAGGAATATTACCTCTGTACACTTAGGTATGATACTTTTGCTGACGATGCTGGTTAGGTGATAGCTTGAGATATTTACTGGAATTTCTGGCTACCTGTTGCATCAGGCACATCAAAGCAAGAATCCTGCACTTCAGCCTTTCACAGAGCCCAGAAATTTATAAATACTGGGCTTCATCTGACACAGAACCACAGTCTTACCCTGCCTTGGTGCCCCTTCTCTGCAGTGACGCTGAAATCCCAGCTGAGCCTCAGCCATGAGGAGCCTGTACCTGCTCATTGCTGTGGTCCCCCTATTCTTCCAGCCTGCTCCAGGTGAGAGGGAAAGCTGTGAAGAGAGGAAGTTCTAATGCAGTCTGACTCCAATTCTTCCACCAGTGCTCCGGGGAGGTGGGGATGCTAGAAGGGTCAGCTGTGTGTCTGAGAGGTGGAAGGTGCTCGAGATTTGAGAACAGACCTCATAGGTGGGAACTCCTGGCTCTGACGTTTACTCACTGTGTGACATCAGGCAAGTAAGTAACGCCTCAAACTTGAATGCCTAAAATCTATCCCCTAAATCCACATTTTGGCATTTTAATCTATGGCCTGAATTTCATCTGGAGACACATCTGCAAACTGTGCCACTTATCTAGGTGCCTAGCTGTGGATTTAGGGCCCTGTTTTGAAGCACTCACGCTTCTTCGTGTTACACTTTCCCTTCCTGTAAAAGGGAAGCAACCACACTTACATACTTGGCTTACGAGAGTTCTGTGAACACTGGCCAACTACAGTCTACAAGGTGCTTTGAGACTGTGAAAAGGCATAAAGCGCCAAGGATCCTTCTTTTACTTATGTCCTTTGGAATCCTGCCCCTCCAGCCCTGTTCATTTGTGTGGACAGTATATTTAACAGATTGCATTCATTCTTTAGTCAGATAGCCGGGGCTGTCATTTCGGGGAGGACATGCTGTATTTTTCCTTCATAACAAAGAGGTCAAAATCCTGCTAACGTCCAAAACTCAACTGAACCTGAACTTCAGAACCCTGACCAGCACCTACACCTTTATCATTTAAAGAGCAATCCACCCCATTGCTGTATCCTATGGAAAGAGCCTCTTCTCAGCACGAGCTGTGTTTGAAGAGATGTTGGTGAATCCGCAGCAGTGAGAGAGCTGCCACCTTGCCCAGCAAGGGACTGGCTCAGACAAATATCTCCCTGGGGCGAGGGGACAGTGGGAAGAGAGTCATGGCCAGTATTTTTAAAAGTGACGAGTGGTTCTGGGTATCGCCAAGCTGAGACACCTTACAGGGGCTTGATTTTCAGAACTTGCTGAGTGAACCACCCGCTGAAACCCATGTCCCTTCCAATTGTCGCAAGTTAGGAGCCCAAAATCACTAGTCAGCTTCAAAAATCTTGCCCTGGGACTCCCAGCACTATGATCCCACCCTTGGCCTGTCCCTGGGGTGGCAGGGCTATATGTTTCACCTTGCTCAGTGCCTAAAGGCTTGTCAGTCCCTAAATAACTCACCCAAGGACACACAGGGAATCAGTGGCAGAGCCCGGAGTAGAATGCAGGAGTTGTGGGATCCTAGTTCTGTACTCGGAGCATTAGGACACACCTCCCTTTATCATCAGCCAGAGCAATTATTAGGATGGCTATAATTACCCAGTTAGGATGGGACAGATTCTCTATTGCCCTGTACTAGAGGAGGGATAGCTCAGTGGTTTGAGCATTGGCTTACTCAACCCAAGGTTGTGAGTTTAATCTTGGAGGCACTTAGGGATCTGGGGCAAAATCAGTACTTCGTCCTGCTGTGGAGACAGGGGACTGGCCTCCACGACCTTTTTGAGGTCCCATTCAGCTCTGTGATAGGTATATCTCCATATATTAGTCACTTATCTGTAGTCCTTTCCCCTGGGCTGTGGCTTAAACCTCTCCCAGGTGCTTGCAGTCACCAATATTTGGAGCAGCTTCTGCACTTTCCTCATGTGGGTTGGATCCTGGGTTCCTCTTCTTGGTGCCTGGCTCCTCCACTCAGGTGACTCGTCACTGGCCCAGATACACAGAGGGGCTGTCCTTTGAGAAATCAGTGACAATGCTACAAGCAGAGAAGGAGAGTAAAGCCCAATGCACAGTGGGCAAGAAAGTAAATAAAACAAACACCAGCAAAGGAACGACCCATCAGTAATAACAGTATAACACAGCAGGGACTCTACTCGGAACAGGAAAAGAGGGTCTGGGGAAGGAAAGGATTAAGCGTAATTAGTATATAAGAAGCATTAATAGATAAGCTAATTTTCTACCTCCTAGAACTCACAAACTCCTCCCTCCCCACCCTGGCACCCTTTCAAGGTGGATTGTAGGCCAAGGGTGCATGCCTTGGTATGGAGTGTTGCAGTGCTGTGACATGACAAAAGTCACCTTGGTTTTTCTTCACCCCTAAATGCGGAAGAGTCCCCTCCTGACTCCAGCCGAACTCAGCGGTTCCCCAGTAAGGAATCCACGTGGGCTGGCTCTCAGTAGCTGGTGCCAGGTTGGATCTCTCTCTCCAGATGCTGCTCACTGCAGTGCTGGAGCTGCCTGACCAATGCATTCGGACTCTCAGAGCAGTGCAAACTCCCTTTTGGGGAAGGGGCAAGTTAGCAGGGATTTCCTGAGCTACTCGGTCTCTCTCCCAGCTTCCAAACTTTAACTCTGTGTCTGTGAAAGTCAGGCTTCCCCTTCCTCAGCTAACTTGCTAGAGGCTCTGCAGCCCTGGCTCGTCATTGACCCAATGGACTGCCCGTCCACATTGCCCTGTGCAGAAAACTGCCTGATTTGCTTCAGTTGGGATTCCTTGTTTCTTCGGCGCCCGCCTCTGATTTCAAGCCTGCTGAGAATGAGAACCTTGGCCTGTGGTAGCCACCTGAGTTGTAGTCCTTTTGGTAGGGCACCCAGAGGATAGCCAAGAGCTCCAGGAGCTGGTAAAGCCAGTGTGGAGGTTTCATATACCAGTGCAAAATGGGTTTTAACACCGATACACCAGAACGTTATCTACACGCACCAACTTTGCACCGATGTAAATAAATATATGAGTCTCTGGGCAATGGAGAATCTGGCCCCATGTACTTATTTTAACTACAGTGGGCCAGGCTCACATTGACGCTGAGGCCCTTTACCAGAATGGGCTAAAGGGGCCTTGACGTCAATGAGAATAAGGCTCAGTCTGGTTGTGAGAGAAGATTGGAAGCACGAGGTTGTATTCAGCATTTACACTGGGGTTTTTTTAGCTGCATGAAGCTGTGATACTTGTCTGGGGACCTTTTAAACTTTGCAAAACATTAAAACAAAATATATTTTAATGTATTATTATTGTTGTTATTATTATGCTCATTACATTAATTCCTAGGGATCAGCCAAGAACAGGAATTCATTATGCTAAGGCACCGTACAAGCACGGGGTAGTAGACTATCCCGGCCTCAAAGACCTCATGATCAAAATAAAACAGAACCCCCTCCACCCATTTCTCAGCTGTCTCAGACTCAGCTGCATCCCTCCACCATTTGGTTTGTTTTACATGGGGAAGAAGTTCATGCAGACCAAGTTGTGTTTCTTTAGCCAAGCAAAGACACTAACTTGTCTAAGACAGGGTGTGCAGTCAGAACCCTAGGTCCCCGTCCCACAGGGATCTCACTTAGGTGATCAGTAGTTTTGAGTATCAGAGAGGTAGCCGTGTTAGTCTGGATCTGTAAAAAGCAACAGAGAGTCCTGTGGCACCTTTAAGACTAATAGATGTATTGGAGCATAAGCTTGGGTGAATACCCACTTTGTCAGAAACATGTAATGTAGTTTTGAGGGTCTCTGCTGGTTCTGCAATAGCTTTCTTTTATGACCTCAGAGAGGCAAGGGGGGTAAGGCAATATCTTTTACTGGCCCATCTTCTGTTGGTGGAAGAGAGAAAATTTTGAACTACACAGAGCTCTTCTTCGGGTCACAACATTTATGACCTTAAACATTTTCCTCTGTTGCAAAGAACATGCAAGTGTAATTGTTTGCCTCTTCCAGGTCAGAGGCACATAAGTGCATTTTCTGCAGGGCTGAGAACTTACAGGGACTAAACTGGCAGCATTGTGTTCAGCTTAAATTAGTCACCTATCGTGACAGAGGTGGCTCTAGGTATTTTGCCGCCCCAAGCACAGCAGGCAGGCTGCCTTCGGCAGCTTGCCTGCGGGAGGTCCCCAGTCCCACGGAGTCGGAGGCAGCCTGCGGGAGGTCCGCCGAAGCCACAGGACCAGCAGACTCTCTGCAGGCATGTCGTCATGGCAACTGGCAGAGCGCCCCCCATGGCTTGCCGCTCCAGGCACACGCTTGGCATGCTGGTGCCTGGAGCCGCCCCTATATCCTGATACTTCTCCATTCAAGTCAATGGGATTGCCATGGACTTCCATGAGCCTAGGAGTGACTCATTTGGAAGTGCTGAGTATGATAAACCCCCACAGAAGTCAGTGGGACTATGAGTCCCTAGGGCTTTTGAAAATCAGGCCACTTTTCCTGAAGTCTCTCAATATGGATTTAGGTCCCTAACTTTAGACACTCTAGTTTGAAAACTTTGCCCACTCCTCTTCTGATGACAAATAACTTCTTTCCTTTGTGCAGGGAATGGTCAAAGTATCCAAATGCCTCCCTGTGCTTCCATAGGAGGTTACTGCATGGAGGCTTTGGAGATATGTCCCTCACATGAATACCTACGTGGAGTCTGCCCTCACTTCTTAATGGGGTGCTGCAAAAAATAGAGAATGTCTGATCTACTGAAATCCTGGATGGGAACACTCGACCCACGGAAAGAAATATTTGTCCTTCTCACCCTCCTTTAATAAAGAGGTGGTGTTAAATCGTCCATTTTTGGTAGGGAGATCAGTCTTGGTTTTGTGTGTGATTGTGTCACTCTGCGTGTGTGTGTACATGTATGAGCAGGCCTGTGTGGTGAAAGGTGTAGCGTTTCCTTCATTCTTACCTATGCACACTCATTCTAATAGTGTGTGACAAGGAGAGACAGGAGGGAGCCGCTGTGTTTCATTCAAAGCCCTATACAGTTATTACTGGAGTCAGGTTCTGAATTTCATGAGCTCGTGCTCTGTGCCTCTCCCAAGAACTTCAGGGGAAGATTAATCCTACATTCAGCACATTGTTTGCCCTTGACCTAGGCTGATGTAGGGCAGAATCACCTACAGGCCAAACTGCACAGCACACTATTTTAACACGTGTCCCAGCAGTTGTACTCTGACTCGCTGGTGGCCAAAAGCTGCTGAATCCCACTCGTTGTAAATCCCTTATATCTGGGGCTAATTGTGCTAGCCAGCCAGCAGAAAGGGTGTAATTCAGTGCAATTGCAGAAAAATCCTATAGCCTTTCTAGCCATTCCGAGCTGCTTCTACTCTCTGTGTGATCTACAGTGTGAGGAAATGTTAGCCCCTCTGCCTGTCCAACAAGAAATGGGAACTGCTAGAGCTGGTTGTTTCAGGTGTACATCAAAAATCCACTTCTTATTAGAGATGATGATAATATAAATTAACCAGTGCTTTTAGAAGCAGGAAACCATACAAAACAATGAAATAAGAAGCTAACCACAGCATGGTCATTCCTGGCTGGGACAGTGCTTGTCAAACACATCAGCCAAACCGAGCAAGGCCTGGAAAATCACCTAAATCTAGAAAAGTTAAAGGTCCAGACTTTGCCTGCATGTATATCACTTTAAATTCAGGATAGCACCACCTGGGTAGAAGGCCTTACTATGAATTTACACTGTTGCTAACTGGCACGATCTTATTGTGAGTCTTGCAAAAATTGGGGTATTTTTTAAAATGCCCAGTTCTGAGAAAAATCTGGTTAGGTGAGAATCCCAGTTTTCATTTAAAAGGGGGAAATAATTAGTTTCTAGCCTGCACTATTGTGGAGCAAATGTTGAAAAAATGACCCAGGTGCACTCTAACGGCCTGAAAACCATAAAGCAAATGAAAAGAAACCACACAGAGTTAGCTAATGTTTGCAATTGCTGTGCGAATTCTAAAAGGGCTCGAATTCTAATGACCATGATTTTTTATTTACGTCAGGGTAAATTCACACCATGCTGGGTACCTCCCAGACATGCAAGAATCCCAGGCCCAGTTCTGAGAGACTCACAATATAAACAGACGGTGTTGAGTGGGAACAGAACCACACTAGGCGAATTATATACAGGTCAATTTGTTTCGGTGTAGGCAGGGTGGCAGAAGTAGGTCTTGAAGAGAGACTGAGGTATGGAGAGTATCTGAATGTGGCCTTGGGGCTCAACCCACGTTGGCTGTACCATGCATCGAGGGTGTGCATGGGAAAAGGCATGGGGGGGTCTGTGCAACTTTATTGCTTTAGTTATTGAATATAGAATTTATTCTTACCCCAAAGCCATGATTAAGGTCAATGCATCACAGCGTACAAGAGACTGAAGTCCTTTAAGTTGCATCGAAGGAAAACTCCAGCCAATTGCTCAGCCCTCAGTTCCCATAGAGAGAAGCCCTTTTCAGCACAAATATAAAGGGCAAGACACTTAACTGGTGCAAACTGCATAGCTCCAGGAAATTGATGGAGTTACACCAATTTACACCAACTGTAGGCCTGGCCCCAAATAGTTTAAGACCATTTGTTAGTCTCCTCCTGACAAAAGCCAGCTTCCGGAAAAGAATTCAGGAACTCCTTCCCTGACACAGTCAGTGAGTCAGGCAGAAGATAACCCCAATGACACCCAGGGAGTAAAACAGAGGAAAACCTCTGCAAATGGGAACAGGCTCAGGGAGTTGTATTTCCCATGCTGCGGGATGCTTCTCAACCATGAGGACTATGCCTACCGCTTGCTCCGAGCTCCCTGCAGCCGGAGTATGGCTGGGGCAGTGCCCTAGGACCTACTAAGAGCCAGTTTGTGCACCCATTATCCACACTGGTGAGCAGTTATTCAAACAAGACGCCCCAGTGACCTCTCCAGTTGATTAATGTATGACCTGATCCATTCCTGACTGCTCATGGTATTCACTCTTTAACAGCTTTTAATGTTGTTCTGAACCAAGGGCTCGATCACAGCAATGTGCATCTGCCCCTTATATAATGTGCATTGTTCATTGCCTGCCTTAACCTTTTCTTAGATTTTTCCGCCCCCACTGGAAATTGGCAGAAGTCCATGTGTCCCAGCAGCCTGGCTCACATTGCCAGGCAGGCATTCTCTCCTTCTCCTCTGACTGCGGGAGGGAGGTTGGGTCAGCAACAGAATTTTGATACATGACAAACTAGTGCCTAGTAAACCAAAAAAGCATCAGCAGAGAGTCGAAGGAATTCCATGAATTCACAATGATCTTGACAAATTGGAGCATTCGCTAAAGACAAGTTCACAGAACTGCATATCTGAGGGAAGAATCGCACACAAATCCAAAATGGGGAATATCCGCTTTGGCAGAAAAGGACCCGAGGCTTATAGTGGACCACAAATTGAATAAGAGACAACAGTGTAGCGCTGTTGTGAAAAAGGCAATTGCCATGCTGCAGTTGTGGTAACAGGAAAGTTGTTGGTGAGACAGGGGGAGTAATATTTGTGCTCTACTCGGCACTGGTGAGGCCGCAGCTGCAGTAATGGGTCTGGTTCTGGGTGCTGCATTTTAAGAAAGATGTGGACAAATTGGAGAGTCCAGAGGAGAGCCACAAAAATGATGAGGTTTAGAAAATCTGACCAATGAGGAAAGGTTGTATGAACTGAGCATGTTTAGTCTAAAGAAGAGAATTCTGTCAGGAGCTGAAATCACAGACGTCGAGTTTCTAATGTGCTGGGCGGTGCTCTCCCCTGGCTCTGCCCAAGACCCCGCCTCCACTCCACCCCTTTCCCCAAGGATCCACCCCTTCACTGCATCTTCCTGCTTTATTCCACCCCCTCCTCCCTCTTGCACATCCCACCTTCACTCTTCTCCCTCCCCTCAGCACCTGCTGCATGCTGTGGAACAGCTGATCACAGCGGGCAGGAGGCGCTAGGGGAAGGGAGAGGCACTGATGGAGGGGCCTGCTGGTGGATGCTCAGCACCCACCTTTTTTTTTCAGTGGTGCTCCAACCCCAGCCCTGGAGCACCTCCGGGGTCGGTGCCTATGGCTGAAACCTTTTCTAAGGCCTTCTCTAAAATAAGGTCTTGTCCACATACCAATATAGCTATATTGGTTAGAAGTGTGATTTGTAACTGGTATAGTTATTCTGGTGGAATATCTAATGCAGAAGAGTTATATCAGTCTCAACGTGCTTAGACCAGTGGAGCTTATTGCCTTTCCTGCAGCTAACTGGAGTTAGTTATCTTGCTGTAAAGACACACCTTTCTTAGCAGTTGTTCAGGTACTATTGCTTTGGCTTGGCTTTAAGAAGGTATCAATTAGATCAAGTTAGATAACTCAGTTGAACAGCATGCCTTTAAATCCTAGTCTACACAAAGCATAAGCTTTCCATCAGTGGCAGGAGAGCACAAAGAAGAATCCCAAGATAGAGCAGGTCGGGAAGTTACTATTTAGCATGGTGGCTTCATGGACGTTCAGATGCTGTAATAATTCATCCAGTTGTTTCTATCTGATAATGTTCCTTTCTTTCATAAGAGGAGTCAACTCCCAGTTTCCACGTTCTAAGGAGTACAACATATACATTTGGGTTCAGCACTGGTTGGTGCGGAGGCCATATTGGATGGGAGGTGAGGCAGTGGGTCGGAAGTGCAGCCCAGTCACAAGAGTTAACAGGAAGGTCGTTCCCCTCTGAAAGGGGGAGGCAGAAAATCAAGGTACTACCCCAGAGGTGGGGGAAAGAGAGACAGGTACACCAGCATAATGGGGAACCAGGAAGAGTATAAAGGGAACTAAAGGTTTAAACGTGGACACAGGGAATGCTGCTATTCAGAGGGCAATGCTTTAAAGCCTCCAGTATTTGCTAAAATGTCTTATTCCTATGACACTATGTCCTTCAATTGTTTTATTTGTTGCCTCTTTTTGGCTTCTCTCTAAAGTAGCCAACACTTCCATCACGACGACCCCTGGAGCACACCCAGCACTCCTAGTGCAGCCGCTTTGCCTGGGTAGGGAGGAATCTTTACCTCCTGGGTTTTACATGTGATTCTCTGGGTGTTTGCTCAGGGCAACTAATGTCTGCAGCTGCTTATGGGGATTTCTGGCTACAGATTGTAACAGGTGCACCAAGGATCCCATATGTCAACACTTCACAGCCCACAGAGCCCTATAAATACTGGGGCTCTCTGTCTTAATCTAGTAAACAACCTCCATCTAGCTCTGCCTGGTGCCTCTTCTCTGCAGTCACGCTGAGATCCCAGCCAACCTTCAGCCATGAGGGGCCTCTACCTGCTCTTTACTTTTGTCATCCTCCTCCTCCAGGCTGCTCCAGGTAAGAGATAATAATCCCTCCAGGTTATTTTACTATTTAGGTTTTGTGTTGTGATGGCACCAAGAGGCTTCAACCAAGAATCGGGACCACATTGTGCCAGTCATGGCACACACCTCATAAAAGAGATGTCTCTGCCCCAAAAAGGGCACAATCTAAACGTATGGTGACAGACAACCCACCGCCAGGGTGCAGATCAGTGATCTCTGCTGGTGCAGATAAGTGCAGCTCCACTGACATCAACAGATGCATCCAGCAACATGACAGATACCTCCAGCTTCACAGGATAAGCACATTAGGGAGAGGTCTCTGATAAGACAGCAAATGATAGTTATCATGGCATTGACATTAGTGGAAGGTGTACAGGTACCATTCTGTCGGTGCCATTGTTTCTGCTCTGTCTAGTTGCAGGTGCAACAAAGCAACAATGAAAAGCTTAGATTTTTGGAGACTATATTAAAATCTTGAAGACCATGGAGCTCCGCCAATTTACATCAACTGATGTTCTGCCCAAGCTATTCAACTCCTTTAAATTTAATTAAAGGAAAGCTTCACACAGCCCCTCAGCCCTGAGTTCCCACTGTTCACAGCCTTCTCAGCATTACATGCTTTGGAAAGGATTCAGCTGCACGTGGGATTGGCAATTTCATTGCTCTGAGATACACCCACCTTGCTGTAAAAGAGTGACTCCATTTCTGGCATTACCCAGGAGAGAGCTTAAAGCCAGAATCACAAAGCTAGTTTCTATCCAATCCCATAAACCATTGTGTATTCTTAATTTACTCACAATCCAATTTAATCATCAAGTACCAAAATTTTGGACCAGAGCCGCAGCTGTTGCAAACTTGCACTGAACTCAGTGGAACTACACTGACTTACGCTAGCTGAGGATCTGACCCCATGTATATAGTATAACATGTAAAACACACTGTTCTACCCTGCATTAAATTTGCTCTGCTGTAGCAGTATTTAGATCTCAGAGTCGACTGCGTATTTCTGCAGATGCCTGTTAAATTTGAAAAATGTTAATACAAATGATTTTTTTTTAAATTCCTCCTTTCTAAATGATTTCATGCTCAGATATAGGAAATGCAGGATGAGTGCTTTTAAATCAGTCTGGTTTTTGTACACAAGTAAATACAATATATTGTTGCAGACTGGGCATGCATCCAGGCACCTAGCTATGCTGACTAGGTCCTGGGGGTGCTCTCTCTCCCAGGACTCTCATTTGGGTGGTAAATAATTCTGGGGATTCCCTGTCTTGCTATAGTTTTTATGATCTCAAACATTTTCCCTGGTTGCCAAGTGAATTTGTGTACAGCCCTGCTCCTCTTTAGGTGCACACAAGCTGATTTTCTTCCCAGCTGAGCTCTCTTAAGCTTCCATTAACTCCAGCATGGGCTTCATGTTCTCATCCTAAACATAGGCACCTACCTCCCCATTTAGGAACTTAAATGTGAACTTAAAAAACGCACTGAGCACCCAGCAGTGGAGTCAGTGGCAGTGGTAATTGATGTGACCTTTCGGAAACCCAGGACACTTTTGTTTAGATCCCTACATCAAGATTTGGGGGCTTCACTTTGCCTCCCCCCACCCATGTTTGTAAATGTTGACTGCTGCTCAAACTTTCTGTGCAGTTACGGTGATCAACAAATCTTACATTTTTCTCTTTTAGCAGGGGATGGCCTATGCATACCTTCTGCTCCCTGTAACATTAGGGTTTCTGCTTCCTGTCTCTGGACCTATATCCCTCTGGTTTATCCTAGGATTTATTATGCCTTGGTTCATCACCTTTTTGCTATAAAAGATAGCAAACGTGTCAAGCTGAGAAAATACACAGGGAGGCACCTCACAGCATTGACAGAGAGGTCTGCACTCCTTCTTATAATAAAGGCAACATGCGAAATCACATTTTTAAATGACATGAATGCTGCTGTGGTGTGGGTGCATATGGGCGTGTATGTGTGTGTGTAAAGGATGAGGGTTTCCTTCACTTTTCCCTGTTCACACCCATTTCCTCAGAGTGAATGTGGAGGTTCAGGATAAGGAAGGTAAGTTTCATGCCCCAACCCATTGACTCCAGGCTTGGGGCATGTTTTGGTGATTTTCAGCCTCCCACGGGAATTCCAGGGTAGGCCTGAGGTGTCACGGGATTAGGCCAATGATTTGGAGCCATAAATTCTCATGTGATTTGGCACGAGATTGGGAGCCGGGGTAAGAGCCACTATCTGGGCTCTGCTTCCTTCTGCTGCTGTATTCAGCCAGTAACTGTGCAAGCCAGCAGGACCATGCCCAGATGGTTTCACCTCAGAGAGATTCCCTTTATGGTGCCCCATATGGAACTCCTCAAGGGCTGGATCCTGGGCCAAGGTAAGAGCTGCCTCCTCTCCCACTTACCCCCTGTGAGGCTCGGGGCACTAGGGCGGTGGGGGTCAGGAATTCCTACAGAGCACAGGGCTGAACCCCATGGCCCGTACAGAGCCCAGATGGGGAATCTTGCCTGTCTCGGCCTGTGGGACGGGCCCATGTAGGGCTGCTCACTGCCCCGTGGGACTTGAATTGGTGGCAGCAGCAGCTGTTAGATATGTCCTCGGCTGGCTTCACCCCAGCCAAACGCTCCGCTGGGAGTGAGCCCGGTCCACTGACCTACCTGTGAGGAGGATTTTACCTGGTGACCCTGCTTTGTTGTGCAAGTTTAATTGCTTCTTACCCTGACCCCATCACTGCTTCTGCAGGGCAGTGGGGTGACTGTGTTGATCACCCTGATCTGGGACTGGACCTGAAGTTCTCTGGCTCGGTTCTTGCTCCTGGTACAGAGTCCCTTTCTAAGGAGCATTTCCCATGCTTATGATCTCTCCCTAGTCCCCAGTGCCTGCAGCCTAAACCTATGCAATGTAGAAACAGGCACTTTTGGAAGAGAAAATAGAAGTGTCAGATCATGGGCATTAGCTACTATGTTTTGTGTTCATGCTGCCAGTGACTTTGTCCCTCTGAAAGGTGGTCAACAAGACTGATATAATTAAATGCTTACTGAGGAGTGTCCTTTTCCCCTCCATATAACTCTGCAATGAAGACAAGTCCCTGTGCATTATCCAGCTGTAAAGAACATAATAGGGACAAAACACTTTAGTTTTACTGCTATATCAGCTCAACCAGGACAACCCTGGGTGAGGGTTGTGGCAAATTGCCGGTATTGTTCTCTGGGTCTCGCGCTTTCTCTTCTCTGGGGTAGGTTCAGGGCGATATTGCTTGCCTCTGAACCAGTTCTTAATCACTCCCCTAGTGTCCT
>NC_133771.1:10708512-10719811 GCF_003597395.2 Chelonoidis abingdonii | reverse complement strand
AGAAGACTGAGAGGGGACATGATAACAGTTTTCAAGTCCATAAAAGGTTGTTACAAGGAGGAGGGAGAAAAATTATTCTTCTTAACGTCTGAGGATAGGACAAGAAGCAATGGGCTTAAATTGCAGCACGAGGGGTTTAGGTTGGACATTAGGAAACACTTCCTAACTGTCAGAGTGGTTAAGCATGGGAATAAATTGCCTAGAGAGGCTGTGGAATTTCCATCATTGGAGAGTTTTAAGAGCAGGTTACACAAACATCTGTCAGGGATGGTCTAGGTAACACTTAGTCCTGCCTTGAGTGCAGGGGACCGGACTAGATGACCTCTCGAGATCCATTCCAGTCCTACAATTCAATGAAATATACTCAAGGTCATTTTCTACAGCCATATGATGGATTCAAGCCCTGTTTCAGACTGATGCACTTTAGTTAGGGGGTTGCACACTTACGTGATTACATTAGGGCAAACTTACTTCATACCGTTAGACCTTTGACTGTGGAGACTGCTTTGTGTCTGTCCAGTCCCAAAGATAGAAAATTTCTACTCCTAAGCATATTATGTTCATAATTTCCTACTGAGTTCTGGTGAATTTGGCTGTCAGTCCCGATAAATCCTGTAGTCCCTACAACACTTACAGGGTAGAGGTTGTAAAGGCTGCTCCTTCCCCCCACCCCCAGCCCTACAAAAAATATAGAGAGTCTGTCTCCTCTTTATCTCTGCTCCTCCCCCTGGAGTGCAGGAGTCTTTGTCCATGACAGCCTTTCACGTTCTAATGTAGAAACTAGGAGAGGATAATCACCTGTGATCAGAAAGCAAACGACACCCCCCACACCTTGCTAAATCCCGCCCCTCCCAAGAGAAGCCAGTGCAATGGTGGTATGAATAGATTATCTGGTGAAAGGTGCTTGAAAGGCCCTGTAGGGTGACCAGATGTCCCGATTTTATAGGGACAAGTTCTGATTTTTGGGTCTTTTTCTTATATAGGCTCCTAGTGCCCCCCTACCCCCTGTCCCAGTTTTTCACACTTGCTATCTGATCACTCTAAAGCCCTGTGAACTGTTCACTGAGCAAACACTGGTCTGAACTGTGAGAAGGGGCATGCACATGAGGCTGCACAGAACTGATCTGGTTGGTAGCGTAAATAGGCTGGTGTAATGTCTCGCAGAGACATTCTCACACTTTCTCCTTCAATGAACCCTCACTTATAGCGCTAATGCAACTCTGCTTGTCAAATAAGGAGCCACCTCTATGCTAGAATCCCTGTCACACTGGGCTTATGCATAAACACAGTAGCTCTGGACGTACTTCTGTCCCTCTGTGCTCAGGAGACTAAGCCATGTCCCCACTAACACACAAGTGAGTGGGTCTGGTGCGTAGGCCTGGGCCCGAGCTGACACTTGACTTCCCAGCGTCACAGTTATCTTGCTGTAAAACACTAGTGGAGGCAAGGCACCTCTAGATAGCTGGGTGACACCAGCAGTCTACCCCCAGCCAGACTGTACTCACTGAGCTGACGTTGCAGTAAAATTAAAGTGCCTTGTCTCCGTTATGTTTTTTGCAGTCAGATAGTTAATGCTCAAGGACTTGTCTACATTGCAGAGGTAAATTAAGTTATAACCCAGCTGTTGTCCCTGACTTGAGCCCCATCCTCAGATAAAAACCCTGAATTCAAGCAGGATGACGCTTTTAACTCAGGTAGGATACAGTCTGCAGTCCCAGTTAGCCCTACTGATCAGCTGTCAACACAATCACTCTGTGCTGCTGATACAATAACTCTGCAGCCATCCAGTCAGTCTGAGGAGCTCATGTCTTATTTTCTAGCATGACTGCTTTCATTTGAGCTGGGCTAACTCGAGAAGAGTTACCTCAAGTTACATATCCTCACGTTAACTGCAGTGAAGACATCACCTGAGTCACTCCCTCCCTGCGAACAATAGTCATTTTCCTCTTCAAAGCATTCTACAAAGTAGCAGCCAGCTCCTCAGCTGTGGTTAATCTGCCTAGATCCATGTAAGTCAACTGACACCAGTGGAGGATCTAGTCCATTAATCTTCACTAATTGCTGGAAAGTAGGGCAGAATTGTCTATGTTTTACTGATGAAAGAAAAGAAACATTAAGAGGGTGATTTTCCAGCTAGTAAGATGGGTGCAGAGGCAGGAAGAGCATTTATTTCAGAATTTACAGAGGACTGCTAAGGTGGGATGTGCAAGGAGTTTTGAAAATTCACCCCCAGATCTGGCCAGTTGTGCAGGTTACTGTCCCTCCATCCTGATAAGCACACAGACATCAGAATGATCAGCAAGATCCAGCATGGCCACAAATTATCCAATCTATCTAAGGCCATGCCTGCACTACAAACATTGGTCAAAGCATGTTATATTACCATACAGCCACAGAAGTATATCGCATACTCAGCTGCTTGCCCCGGCACTGTACGTACTCTTCAGGAATACTTGAGATGATGCAAAGTGTGCTGCATCACTGGTAAGTATCTCAGTATTACGTGAAACCACGGTTCAGGATATTTTCACAATGTTTTGTGGCATAAAAATGAGTCACCCAGGGACCTGTGGACACTAGGGGTTAAGTTCTCAGCATGCAACTTTCTCCATCCCATGAGCCAATCATATCCCATAATTTTCATGCTTTTTTAAAAAAAATCCCACAAACCCACGTGGCACTTTTTGGCATCCACCGTCTCTGACAGAAGCATGGAGCTCACACAGCTCTGCACTATTCTCATGAATGTAGCAAATGCAGGACTCACCATCCTCTGGTATTTGCAGACCCACAGGAACAACTACAACAATGGGGGACAGGATGCTTTCTTCAAGGACAGATGATTGTTAAGGGGCGTAGTGAAAACAATTCAAGGTTGTTGGTGGTGTTCACTGAGCAGCTGTAGCTAGTCGAGCATCGCTGGAATGGGTTGCCTAGGGAGGTGGTCGAATCTCCATCCTTAGAGGTTTTTAAGGCCCTGCTTGACAAAGTCCTGGCTGGGATGATTTAGTTGTTTTGAGCAGGGGGTTGGACTAGATGACCTCCTGAGGTCTTTTCCAACCCTAGTCTTCTAGAATCACTTCTGGGCCCAAGAAGCAAGTACTGACTGGTAGGATTCCATTGTAATGCAGGTTTGGGATGATGTGCAGTGGCTGCAGAACTTTTGGATGCAAAAGGCTACATTCCTGGACCTGTGTGCCAAGCTCACCCCAGCCCTCCAGCACAGGGACACCGGAATGAGAGCTGTATTGACCACTGAGAAGTGAGTGGTGATCACACTCTGAAAGGTTGCAATGCTGGATTGTTACCGGTGAATGGGAAATCATTTTTGAAGTTGGAAAAATCCAGTGGGGGCCATTGTCATGAACGTGCGTAGGGCCATTAATTGTTTCCTGTTACGCAGGACTGTGACTCTTGGCAATGGGCAGGATGAATGGATGGATTTGCAGCAAGGGGGTTCCCGAACTACAGTGGGGTGATGGACAATACAGACATCTCTACTTTGGCACCACCCTGTCCTACCACAGAGAATATCAACAGAAAGGGCTACTTTTCTCTGGTTAGGCAAGCATTGGTGAATCACAGTGGGCACTTCACCGATTATCAATATGGGCTGGTCAGGGATGGTGCATGACACTCATATCTTTAAGAACACAGAACTATTCAGAAAGTTGCAGTCAGGGACATTTTTTACCAACTGGCGGATTACAACTGGCAGTCTGGGAATGCCAGTAGTGAGCCTGGGAATGCCAGTAGTGAGTATGGAGGCGTACGCTGGCCACCCGGAGAGCACCAATGAAATTTTCAGCTATCAGCTCAGCAGGTGCAGAATGACAGTTGATGTACATTTATAAATGTTACACTGTGTCTTTTACTGGACCTATAAATTATGTGGGGCTTGCTGTATATTTATAATTATTACACAGCATCTTTTACTAAGCCTTTGAATTGTGCTGTGCTTGCTATACAATACGTGGGTGTTTTCTTGAACCTATGAGTTCTATGGTGCTGTAAATTTACAAGTACTAAGGTGCTCTGAGTACCACTATGCAGCCTGCAGTATTTGTTGTGAACTAACAAAAGTTCATTTCCAAAAAAGTGACATGTATTAAGTGACAAAAACAGTGCAAAAAATTTGTAAATAAAAAGACAATACAGTACAAACTTATAACATAAATGAATGTAACGTCGCTTTAAAATAAGAAAGCCAGCGTACATTTCTGTCCATGTTGGTGCATAAATACAGTCCATTTTGGCTACACATTCAGCAACCGTGGCGCTCACGGGTCAGTATATGTTGTCCTTACTGACCACCTGTGTAAAGTGGTAGGGGCAGGGAGTTGATGCAAATTAGTTTTGAAATTTAAGTTAATTTATAATAAAAAAAAATCTTTACATTCACTTTCCTGTTTTACAATGAAGTCCATCGTAGAAGTATCTAAACTCTAGAATCCTTTGCTTCTCTGGCTGGTCTGAAATCCATTGCAAATATAATCAGGGGATCTGCAGAAGGCTGATAAATCCCTTAACATAGGATTAATCTTTAGAGTAGGCTCTTCTTCTACAAAGTAACTCTTGCAAAGGTCTGATCAGGTTATGATCTAATGCCTATAAGACCTGGGCCAACACTCATTGGGAGTCTCTGTCAACTTCATTGACTTCACTGGCTTTTGAATCAGATTCATGAAAGAGGAACTATTTTATCTTCTATTGAAATGCAGCTACCTCTGGGGTGGAAGGGAACATGCTGAAAAACTGTTGAGGACAGGTATTTAAGAAAGCATACAATATTCAAAGGCGGTCAGGTAGGCAGATTGTAGCTTCTTACATTGGCATCTGTCAGGAGACTGGGAATAGGATTTTTGAGCATCAGAGTGGTCAGTAGCATCATTTTCCATCTCTTCTAAAATGTCCAGAAGCACCCTACTGGAACACTGATTCCAAACTGACTCAAACAGTAGTGCTTCCTACTAAAACGTCTACAGTACTGCCAACAGCACATTGTTTTCTTTAGAGGTTACTTATCTAGGCACCAACCAACCCTGACGCTGCTTCTCTTGTGAAATATTACAACAGCATGCTAATCTATGGATGCAGACAACATGTAATTGCTTTTCCAGTGCTAAATATATGCACCCCCCCTCTGAGGCTGTTCATTAATAAAAATAAACAGCGCTATGATCAGTGTGTATCTGCTGGTAACTCACCTTGTCTCCCCTTGCTTTCTTTATATAACTCTGCCTGCTTCTACCCTGTATTACTGCAAATTGCGGGTACTTCCTTAGAAGAGAGAGTGAGGGAGGAGGTAGGAAAGGAGGCAAGATGGGATGGGATCTGAGTTACTACAGAGAATTCTTTTCTGGGTGCTGGCTGGTGAGTCTTGCCCACATGCTCAGGTTTTAACTGATCGCCATATTTGGGGTCGGGAAGGAATTTTCCTCCAGGGAAGATTGGCAGAGGCGCTGGAGGTTTTTCACCTTCCTCTGCAGCATGGGGCACGGGCCACTTGCTGGAGGATTCTCTGCAGCTTGAGGTCTTCAAACCACAATTTGAGGACTTAAATAACTCAGACATAGGTTAGGGGTTTGTTACAGGAGTGGGTGGGTGAGATTCTGTGGCCTGCATTGTGCAGGAGGTCAGACTAGCTGATCATAATGGTCCCTTCTGACCCCCTTAAAGTCTATAAGTCTATGACTCTAAAATAAAGCACGTGCTCAGAGGAGAAAAAAGGCTAATTCTGTGTTATGGATTAGGAGCCAATACTGGATAAATAAACTTCCCTGAACAGAATGTGCTTGTAAGTATTGCTTTATTATTCCAACTGAAAGTGAATGGTAGAAAATAAGACCAGAGTTATCCTACTAGCAGCAGAAAAATGTTCATAGATGTCAAGGTTGGAAAGGACCATATGTCCGTCTAGTCTCACCTCCTATATAACATGAACTGTAAAATATCATCAAGTGGTTCCTGCATCAAATCCAGAACATGCGACTGAGCCAGAGCACGTCTTTTGGAAGGTCATCAACATGCACTAGGCAGATGGCTAACAGAATTTTTTTTTTCTGTAGTGATGTGGAGTTAAGGGACACAGAGAAGAAGAAAACCTCTAGCTGGGCTGAGACTAAAGTTCGAGAAGAGAGACCAGGATAATCAGAGCTAGGATCCAAGACTGGCAATCGGAAGACCTGCCATTTTCCATTCCTGGTTTTGTGACCATGGGCAAGTCTCTTCACCTATGTGTGCCTCTGTTTCCCCAACTATAAAATAGAGATAATCAAGAGTTCATTTATCATCCCCATTTTACAGGAAGGGAGACTGACACTCAATCAGGGCCTGCATACACTACAGGACTGTAGTGCATTTCTAAGATGCTGCCCCCTACTTGTTCAGAGCCTAGGGATAACACAGCTCATAAGCGCGTGTTTGTTCTTTGCTTAGCCCCTATGCAACACGAGGGCTGGATGACTTTTTCCCCACTGTGCTGTAGGTAACAGGTACTTGGTACTAGGGATCTGAAGAGGCTCTCAAGAGCTATTTTTTTTTAAATAATTTTTATCAATGAACTGGAATAAAACATAAAATCACTGCTGACAGCATTGGTGAGTGACAAAATACTGGTAGAGTGGTAAATGTGGACAGCTCAGTGGTTTGTGCATTAGCCTCCAAAAGCCAGGGTTGTGAGTTCAATCCTTGAAGGAGCCATTTAGAGATCTAGGGCAAAAACCTGTCTGAGTGTTGGACTAGATGACCTTCTGAGGTCCCTTCCAGCCTTGATATTCTATGATGAAGCCAGGGTGAGCTGGACCCATTCAAACAAAACAAGCTTTAAAAGAGCTAAATGCAAGATCATATCCCTAGCAACAAAGTACATATGCCACACCTAAGGAATGGGAAACTGGACCCAGGAAAGCAGTGACTCTAACAAAGATTTAGGGATCATGCTGGACAAGGTGCTCCACATGAGCTCCCAGTGTTCTGCTGCAGTAAACAGGGCTAAGGCCATCATTAGATGAGTGAGCAGGATTGGGAGGTGACACAGCAGCCATAAGTCTGAGATTGGAATACTGTGGCCACTTCTGGCATCCACATTTCACAATGTTGAAAATTTGGAGATGGGGCAGCAAAGACAGAGAATACAGGGTAACCCCAATGGAGCTGAAGAGGGAGGGAAAAACAGTGTAAAAGCCAGTAGGCACCAGGAATTGTATCTCCCATGCTGCAGGGAGCTTCTTAACCAAGGTTACTTTGCCTCCAACTTGCTGCCCAACTCTCTGCAGCGCCAGAACAATGCCCTACGGCAGCGCTACGAGCCACTGTGTAAACCCCCTACCCACACTGGTGTGTAACTTGAGCAATTACTCAAACAAAATGCTCCTTTGAACTCAGTTGATTAATATATGAAATGATCCATTCCTGACAGCTCATAGTGTTCACTCTTCAACGCCCTGTAATGTTGTTCTGGCCCAGCGGCCTTGACACTGCTATGTATACCTGCCCTTTACTTTATACAATGCACATTGTTCACTGCCTGCCTTAACCCTTTCATAGGTTTTTCCACTAGAAATTGGCAGAAGTCCTTCTGTCCCAGCAGAATGGCTCTCAAATAGGCATTATCTCCTTTACCTCTGGCTGTAGGGGCCTCACCTCCCCAGTTTCACACGTGAGAAGCTAGCACCTAGGAAAACGAAAAACCATCAGCATAGGGTCTAATGAATGAAGCGTATTGTGCTCTCCAACATTGCAGCTATTTCTCTGACTTCAGTGGCAGCACCCCAGTGAGATGGTAGAGCAGAATTTGGCCCATTTTAATGCTTACTGTGGATTCGATACAGGGCTGCCTGGGGAGAGAGAGAAAACCTGGGTGTTAGAAAAGTTGCAGGTTCTCTCAAAGGGTACTACTTTTGGGGAGTTTCCATTCTTTTGCGGATCATGCAAAATATCAAGAAGAAAAGCATCATCGTGAAGCTTCTGCACAGAATTTCCCTCTCTGCTTTGTTCTGTGATCTATTTAAATAAGTATGGCTGCTTACATGACCTCAATAACATTGGTAACCCCCAGCAACCACCTAAGAATTTCTTCCACAGTCACAGATTGTTCTAAGACAACAAAGCAGACTCCAGCCACTCATGCAGTGGGTGTCAGGTACCCTGTTGTCCTCGATATTTGGTAAAAAAACCAAAGTAATAAATATTTATGTTTGATTCCTAAACACACACAACTCACACATGGGTCTCGGAGTGCCTCTCAGATGGCCCAGAATGTCATTTTCGTTGGCCTCCCTCGTCCTGAAGCTGTTCAATTTTCATTCATCCCTAAGGTATATCTGAGGATCCCGGCCTCAAAGGTAAGCTACCCATATGAGCTACACACAGAGCATACACACCCAGTGAGAATGGGATGTAGCTGATATGAATTGGGACGATCAGGTTCAGGGATCCTGTTATTTGGGAATATTCAGATTCTGAAAAAAAAATTCACTGGATATAATGATGGAAAATTTGAATTACTCTGAGCAGGGGAGTTAGGGAAGCAGCATCACAGAAAAAGTCGGAGAGAAGAAAACTGGGGAGATTTCTTTTCATGTTTTGCTTTCTTCAAGCTCTCATGACCTTACCCTACATGAAATATTTTCCCCACTGGACATAAAAAGGCCAGGGCAGCTCTTCTTGAATGTGGAAATAAGATCTGCTATTGGCATCAGTAGCAGTGTGGGGCTGCAATCACCTCTCAGGCTGTGCTGGGAGAAGGACCCACTGCAGAAGGAACAATATTAACTTTCCTTTGCGTCTTATGAAACCAATGAGAAATGTTTCCGGGAGACAAGTCAAGAGAGCAGCAAGAATAGTGAGAAAGCATTCTAGGAAACATGGTGATGCCCATGCAAGAGGTGTGCTAAGGGCCAGAGACATTTTCAAGGCCTTGTCTAGAATAGGGGTCAGTCTACATACATTTTTGTCATGGTATAACTATATTGGTAAGGGAGGTGATTTGTTACTGATGTCACCCCTAATGTAAACACAAACATACTGCTCTCAATGGGCTTATAATGATATATCCTATTCCCCTTCTGTACAAGAGTAAGCTATACCAGTATAAGCCCATTTATACCAGTAAACACACATGTACAGTAGTTAAATTGATGCAACTTTTGTGTGTGGACAAGGCCTAGAACTTAAAGAGGTGATGTTAGATCAAGTGACCTAGCTCGATCTAATTTATACCTTCTAAAACTCTTGTCAAGACAAAGCAATTGTACATTAGCACCTTCTAAACTAGACAAGACTGTCATTTTTACATGCATGTGACAAAGTGGGTATTCACCCACGAAAGCTCATGCTCCAAAACGTCTGTTAGTCTATAAGGTGCCACAGGATTCTCTGCTATTTTTACTTTGATGTAGCTAGACAAGGTCACCCCTGGCTAGGACCTATAGGGCACATCTGTAGTATTGCATCCAGTTTTGGGTGGCCCCACTACAGAAGGGATGTGGACACATTGGAGAGAGTCCAGCAGAGGGCAATGAAAATTAAAAGGGGGCTGGAGCACATGAACTTATGAGAAGAGGCTGAGGGAACAGGACTTGTTTAGCCTGCAGAAAAGAAGAGTGAAGGGGGATTTGATAGCAGCCTTCAACTTTCCTTTGAAGGGGGGTGTCACAAGGTTTATTGCTGGCTCTCTCACTTTTATGCCTGCACCCTGTGTTTAGGCTGGTATAATAAAGAGTCTCCCATGCCTTCTTTAGCTGGATCACCCTAGTGTCTTTATTTACAATGTTGTGCAGTTCGCTGGTCTCCCCACAGCTAACACTCCTCCCAGACCCTCCCCTATCCCTGAGGCGTTCTCCTTTGGTAATAGGACAGCAATGCTACCCTCCTGTCTCCTCCCACTCTCACATCCTCTGAGGTTTGTTCAGGGTTTATATAGCTCCCCTGTGCCTCAGCTCAGCTGTCAGCACTCAGCTAATCATGTTCCTCTGAGTCAGTCCTGATTAGGGCTTGCATCTGGGCTCCCTGCTGAATACCTGTGTCTCTACTCTGGCCTCCTGACCAGAGAGCAGACTGCAGCTAGCATTTTCACAGGGCTTTAAAGGGGGTTTTACTCCTGCCCTACCACAGGGATGCAGTTTGGCTGTTCTCAGGCCAGGTCTACACTGCGACTTTAAATTGGTTTAATGGCCGATATACCGATTTAACGCTGTATCCGTTCACACGACGTCGTCATTAATATCGAGTTAAACGGCTCCTTAAATCGATTTCGGAACTCCTCCCAAACGAGAGGAGTAGCGCTAAATTCGATAGTGATAACTCGGATTCAAGGTTTCATGTGGACGGAAATCGACGTTATTAGGACTCCGGCGGCATCCCAGAGTGCAGCACTGACGCTCTGACAGCCACGAACTCGATGCAGCGGGCAGGTAACAGGAAAAGCCCGCGAAACTTTTTGAATTTACATTTCCTGCTTTGGCCCAGGCGTGGAAGCTTCTGATTCAGCACGGGGTGGCGATTGCATTTTGAAATCGAAAAAGAGCTCCAGCCATAGACCTTTACGGGAGGATAACTAGGTCTGGTCGCTTGTATGGGGAGACAAATCTGTTGTATCCAGCTCCGTATACGAACACTGAATGTCAAAGCGTTTGAATTAAAAAACTCCAGGATACACGCGCTTGTGTGTGACAAGCGTACCGGGAAGCCAGAGACTCAAAGGACCGTCATGAAGGGAGGGAGGGTACTGAGGACTCCAGCTATCCACAGTCCACCGCAGTCTCTGAAAATATTTGCATTCTTGGCTGAAGCTCCCATTGTTCTTGTAGGTTCAAACACAGTGTGGCGTGGTTTCAGGAAACAGCTCCTCAGGTTTATTTCCCCCCCACCACACCAGCGTGAAAAAAAAAAAGGGAAAGTATTGCTGTGCCTATGGCGTTGGCTCATGCACTCGCGAAAAAAAGATGGCGCCAAAGGGTTGTCTGCTGCCTTCACAAAGGGAGGTGAGGCTTGTACCCAGCACCACCGGGGCACAGTTGATTTTCTTCCCCCATCAGGCACTGTGCTCTCACACGGGAAGTGGGACTATGGGATAGCTGAGAACAGCTACCGACAGTGCACGCTCCTTGAAAATCGTGGTAGCTTTGGACCATTGGACGGGCAAACCATCGATTTCGGGATCCACTGTGGACGCGCTAAACCGATTTTATTAGATCTGTTTTGCTAATATCGGTTTAAAAGTAATTCGAAATAATCGTTGGCAGTGTAGACGTACCCTCAGTGATGGCAGATGACAGAACAGGAGATCTCCTCTTTT
>NC_133771.1:10699469-10708487 GCF_003597395.2 Chelonoidis abingdonii | reverse complement strand
AAAAGAGGAGATCTCCTGTTCTGTCATCTGCCATCACTGAGGGTACGTCTACACTGCCAACGATTATTTCGAATTACTTTTAAACCGATATTAGCAAAACAGATCTAATAAAATCGGTTTAGCGCGTCCACAGTGGATCCCGAAATCGATGGTTTGCCCGTCCAATGGTCCAAAGCTACCACGATTTTCAAGGAGCGTGCACTGTCGGTAGCTGTTCTCAGCTATCCCATAGTCCCACTTCCCGTGTGAGAGCACAGTGCCTGATGGGGGAAGAAAATCAACTGTGCCCCGGTGGTGCTGGGTACAAGCCTCACCTCCCTTTGTGAAGGCAGCAGACAACCCTTTGGCGCCATCTTTTTTTCGCGAGTGCATGAGCCAACGCCATAGGCACAGCAATACTTTCCCTTTTTTTTTTTCACGCTGGTGTGGTGGGGGGGAAATAAACCTGAGGAGCTGTTTCCTGAAACCACGCCACACTGTGTTTGAACCTACAAGAACAATGGGAGCTTCAGCCAAGAATGCAAATATTTTCAGAGACTGCGGTGGACTGTGGATAGCTGGAGTCCTCAGTACCCTCCCTCCCTTCATGACGGTCCTTTGAGTCTCTGGCTTCCCGGTACGCTTGTCACACACAAGCGCGTGTATCCTGGAGTTTTTTAATTCAAACGCTTTGACATTCAGTGTTCGTATACGGAGCTGGATACAACAGATTTGTCTCCCCATACAAGCGACCAGACCTAGTTATCCTCCCGTAAAGGTCTATGGCTGGAGCTCTTTTTCGATTTCAAAATGCAATCGCCACCCCGTGCTGAATCAGAAGCTTCCACGCCTGGGCCAAAGCAGGAAATGTAAATTCAAAAAGTTTCGCGGGCTTTTCCTGTTACCTGCCCGCTGCATCGAGTTCGTGGCTGTCAGAGCGTCAGTGCTGCACTCTGGGATGCCGCCGGAGTCCTAATAACGTCGATTTCCGTCCACATGAAACCTTGAATCCGAGTTATCATGAAGCACTGGAATGGGTTACATAAGGAGGTGATGGACTCTCATCTTTAGAGGTTTTTAAGGCCTGGCAGTCTCACTGCCTGGACAGAGAGGAATTGTTAACTCCTGCTCTAATATGTGAAACTCTGGGTGATTGTTTAGAGCAAGTGATGCATGCAGCTGTTTACAGGGATTTCTGGCTAGAGATTGTATCAGGTGCACCTAAGGTCCCATGAGTCAACACGTCACAGTACACAGAGCCCTATAAATACGGAGACACTCTGTCTCCTCCTCCATCTTGCTCTGCCTGGTGCATCTTCTTTGCAGTGGCACTGAGATCCCAGCCGACCTTCAGCCATGAGGGGCCTCTACCTGCTCTTTATTGTTGCCCTCCTCCTCTTCAGTGCTGGGCCAGGTGAGAGATGAGATAACCTGTAGTGATTATTATTCCTATGTAGGTTTCATGCTGCAGTAGCACCAAGAAACTGGAACCAATACATTCAATTCCTTTAGCTTGAATTAAAGGAAAACTCCACCCAAGGTCTCTGCCCTGAATTCCCACTGATCACAGCCTTCTCAGCATTGTGTGTGTTGGAAAATGAAGGTTGCGGTTGCATGTGGCTTTGGTGAGTTCATTGCTCTGAATAAACACCTGTCTTGTGGAGAAACAGAGACTCCATTTCTGGCATTACCAAGACAGAGCCTAAGCCAGTCTCAAAGCTAATCTCCATGTACTTTTAGTCCCCAGTTCTGAGAACAATTCTCAGCTCGTGTTGAACGGTCTTTGAACACAGTGGAACTACACCAGGTTACTCCACCTGTGGAACTTAGCTAATATATTTGTAAGATAAGATCTAAAGTACACGGTTCTATGCTGTATTGAATTTGTTCTGTTGCTCCAGTGTTTGGCTGTCAGAGTTGACTAGATGTTTCTGTAGATGTCTGTTAAGCATTGCAAAATGTTAATAAAAAAGAAAATGTTAAAATAAGAAAGAAACCTCACTTCTAAATCATTTCGTGCTCTCATATAGAAAAAATAGGATGAGTGCTTTTAAATCAGTCTGGCTTTTGTACAGAGGCAAACACAACATATTGCCTCAGGCCCAGTCTACACTAAAAAAGATAAGTTGACCCACCTTCATCACTCAGGGGAGTGAGAAATCCATACTTCTGAGTGATGTAGTTAAGCCAGCCGAACCCCTAATGTAGACAGCACTGGGTTGACGGAAGAATTCTTCCGTCGACCTAGCTACAGCCTCCTGGAGAGGTGCTCAACTACTGTGCTGCAGCTATGCCACTGCAGTATTTCACGTGTAGACAAGCCTTAAGATTGAGTGTGCAGACAGGAGCCTGAATATATTAACCAGGGACTGGGGGTGCTGTCTCTCCCTGCACTCATTATTGGTTGCTAAACAGTTTGGGATTCTCAGTCTTGCAACAGGTTTTATAATTTTAAGCATTTTCCCTTGATGCCAAGTGAATGCATGTGCAATCCTGTTCCTTTTTATGTGCAGATTTCCTTGCCAGTCGAGGACTCCCTGCTTCCAGCATCTGCAACCTCGGTTCCATGTTTCCATCCTAAACATAGGCACCTTCCTCCCTGTTTAGGGACTTTAAAGTGAACTTCAGAGATGTGCTGAACACCCAAAAGTGGAGTCAGTGGCAGTGGAAGATACTTGACCCTGCAGAAAGCCAGGCCACATTTCTTTTGGTCCCTACATCAGGACTTAGGAGTGTAAATTCAGGCACCACATGTTTGAAAGGGTTGACCATTTAAGCAAACAAGTGAGAAGCCAGGGAGAGTACCTAGTCCACTGTTCATACTCTATTTGCAGTTCTGGCTACCAACCAATCATTTCTTTTTCTCTTGTGCAGGTGATGGCATACCACTTTCTCCCTGTGAGTCCAGAGGTCGTGGTTTGTGCTTAGTGAATATGCAAATGTGCCATTCTGGTGTATTGCTGAATGTACTGTGCTTTAGAGGAAGCTGCTGTAAAATATAGCGAATATGCTGAGCCGAAGTAGTGTACAAGGAGACGCCTCGCAACATTGCAAGAGAGATTTGTACCCCTTCTTTGAATAAAATATGTCATTGCATTTTTAAATGACTGGAATCTGCTTGGGAGTGGGGCAGTGAAGGGAACATTTCTCTGCTCAGAAACATTTCCTAGGAGTGAGTGTGGAGGCTTAGGACAAGAGACATAGCTATGTATTATTCTAAAACCCATCTTGCTATGAGGAAAATTAAAATAAATGGTCTAAGAGGAGACTGAATCCTGCCCTTAAGCCAACCAGATTCTGATACCTTTGCTTTGGTTTAGTAATTCCTTACTCCCCTCTGGCTTCATGGAACAATGCACCTAATTGCTGAAGTATAAATTCCCAAGGAGATAAGCCCTTTTGTCATTTTTCTGGGTGAGTTCAGTCAAGGGTGTAGTGATTGTCTAGTTTCACCCACATAGTTGTTTTGGAGGGGGCATTTGATGCACTGGAGGAGGTCCACCACATGTTGTGATAGGCATGTGTCAGAACATTCCAGAGAGAGTTTAATGGACGTGTGGTGATTGTTGTGGAAATCTACGAGGGAGTTTAGGTCATCTGCCCAGAGGAGGAAAATATCATCAGTGTACTTCAGATATCTCATCAGTTTGGTTTTGTATTTTTCCAGAAATTCTTCCTCACGGTGACCCAGGTAGAGGTTGGCGTATTGAGGAACCATCCTACTATTCCCTGGCTGTTTTCATGGTTTGGACACCATGTTTGTTGCTAAATGTAAAGCTGTTATGGGTGAGGACGAAATGGATGAGTTTGGCGATGCGTCATGGTGAACATCTGAGAGTTGTCCATTTTCTGGAAGATATATGAGGCAGAGAGTGTTGCCTTCGTGGTGAGGGATGTTGGTGTATAGGGAGGTGACATCCACGATGACCAGTATGGTGTTTTGAGGAAAGATGTTGATGCTGTGGAACTCATCATCAGAAGGAAACTTCCCATAGACCAGAACACACCAACTAAAAGTGGCACTTGACCCTGCCAGAACAACAGCATCTCCTTCCTTAGAGGTTGTCATCGTCAGGCTTGACAATGCCCTAACTGGGATGATTTAGTTGGTGTTGGTCCTGCTTTAAGCAGGGGGTTGGACTAGATGACCTCCTGAAGTCCCTTCCAACCCTGATATTCTATGAACAGATGAAACCTTTGTAGCCATATCTCTACTGCTGCGATAATCAATATTCGCACAGCACACCTTTCAAATCCATGGGTCCTATGCATGCCTATCACATGTGGTGTACCTCATCCAGTGCATCAAATGCCCCAACACCAACTATATAGGTGCAACAGGACAACTGCTATGTTCTTGAATGAACTCACACAGAAAAATGGTAAAAGGCAAAAACATTCTGTCACCTGTGGGCAAACACTGTTCACAAAATGATCACTCCATATCTGACCTCTCAGTCCTCATCCTCAAAGGAAACCTGCATAACACCTGCTTCAAAAGACAAGCCTGAGAGCTTGCATTCATAATTCTGCTAGACACCAAAAATCATGGACTGGGTAGACCCACTGGTTTATTACAACAATCCGTAATCCACCAACTCTCCTTTGTCCTATAACTGCAGCAGTGTTAACTGCCCACTTCATTTTTAATGGTTTTTTTCAACGTTTCTTCTGTCTAATAATCTGCTCGACCTTGTATTTAGCTGTTCATGCTAATTACCTTTCTCAGACCTGAAGAAGAGATCTGTGGAGCTCAAAAGCTTGAATTTTTCATCAACGGAAGTTGGCCCAATAAAGGATATTACCTCTTCTGTCTTCTCTCTCTTAATTACACTTGGCATTTCTGAATCTATTGCTGTCAGAAGCAACCTTGTGAAAAAAACAAACCGACAATTTCTGGCCCTACAGCATGATGTATGATTGTCAGAGATTGCAACCTGGCTCTTAACCAACCTCAATACTAGTTGATCCATCATGCACAAAGCTATAATGTTAAAAAATTGAAATCCTTATTGTCTGCTCACTTACACTGGTTTGAATCTGGAGTAATTCCAGGGAAGTCGAGGGAGTTACACAGTGGATGATTTGCAGTGTAGACATACCCTTACTTGGGCTGTGAGGTGTCTTTTGAATCTAAGGACTTCTCTTCACTGCAGAGTTTACTTGAGTTGTAACTTCAGTCCCAGCATCAGAGGGGTAGCCATGTTAGTCTGGATCTGTAAAAGCAGCAAAGAATCCTGTAGCACCTTATAGACTAACAGATGTTTTGGAGCATGAGCTTTCGTGGGAGAATACCCACTTCGTCAGATGCATCTCACGAAGTGGGTATTCACCCACGACATGCATCTGACGAAGTGGGTATTCACCCATGAAAGCTCATGCTCCAAAACATCTGTTAGTCTATAACAGGATTCTTTGCTATTTTTTCAGTCCCAGCCACATTCAAAAAATGTTAACTCATTTCTGATGGGGCTTTTTAACTCAAGTTGACTGATCTGTCATGGGGTGTAGGTTCCATGTAGAGTTAGCACCACTTGCCAGCTACTAACCCAAGCACTTTTCACTGCTACTACAATCAATCTGTGCAGTTATCCATTCATTCTGTGTAGCACACGTTTTGTGGTGTGGCCACTCTGACTAGAACTAGACTAACTCAGGAGGATTTAACTTGAGATAAGTCTGCAGTGAAGACTTTGTATGAGTCACTTCTTCTCTCACATCTGGTCTACGCTACAAAGTTAGGGAGACTTACTTGTGCATGTATCTACACTCAAATTTGTCTCTGGCCAACATAAGAGCCCCATTACATCAACACATTAAAGAAGCCTCCCTGAATGGCTTAAAGCCATGGTTGACCTACTCAGGTTGATGCAGTGCAAGTGTAGACACTGCATGATCTGCATCGACCCTGACACCCTCCAGCAGCTCTCCCGCAATGCCGCATTCCCTGGAACCATCTCCACTCTGGTCACAATTGCAAACTCCCCTGCCCAGGAGTCACAGAGACCAGAAGCCACCTTTCTCCTCCTCCCTTTAAATCCCCCTGTGGTGAGGTGGATAAACTAGAACTGAAGCGGTTAAGGAGACACTCTTGGCCCAGATGACCTTGCCCAGCTACCCCTTTCAAGCACATTCCAGATAGTGATGGCACTTAAAAGGGAGCCAGACAGCTCAGAAGGAGTCTGACAAGGCAGGGAGAGGGACCTACCCTGACAGCTCCTGAGCAAGGTCATTGCAGAATCCTTCAGCTGGACAGGGAGAGCCTGCTTGCTGCTCCCAGAGGGGCTCACCATTCAACTAGCGTATTTTCTCTTACTGCTTTGAGACCGACTGCAAGACTTTGGCACGAGAGATTTGGCAGTAGTAAGCGGTCCAGGGAGCCAGCTTTAAGGCACACCTGGGTGCTGGTCATTTGGTAACCCTTACAGGGCCCTGGGATGGAGCCTGGTGGAATGGGAGGGCCCAGGCTCCCCTACCAGCCCCCTCCCCACACGAAGAAGGGCACAAAACAATCACCTTCTAGAGTTGTCCTCTGAGAAAGGGAGGGAGAGAATAAATACTGTTTGAAATTCCTGGCAGGGATTGGACACTCCTGGGGATCAGTAACTGTATCCCCTTTCTTCCTAGGAATCCTGTCACACTGGGGGTGGATAAGACTGAAGGGTGACCTGAGCAGAGGGACGAGTCAAAACCCATAAAAGACAAGCCACTACCAGGTGTAAAGGTGGCCCGGGAGAAAGAAGAGGCGTGGTGAACAGAGGTCTATCCCCCTAACCACTAGATGGCACACCAGCGAACACCATCCATCACACCTCCCACACATTTTTGAAAGGCCCTTTTCTGATTGTCCTGCTTGCCGAGCACATCTAGCAGCTGTCCCTGGCTGTATCCAACTGCCCAGACAACCGTGCTAGATTCACACAGTAGATGCACTCCTGCCTGGAGCAGACACAAATGATTGGATCTTCTGGGGCCGTGGGAAGAAGTTGTGCACAGCTATGGACCAGCTGTAGAAACGTGGACAGCTATGAGCAGATTACACCAGGGCTGCTGGCCAAAGGGGGCGACAGGGATCAGTAGCAGGGCTGTATGACAGCAAAGGTACCATGCCAGGTGTATCCTGTGGCTTGGGAGTGCAACAATTGACCTAAGGCTGAGCCTCAGACCTGCTGCTTTTACCACAAGCTGCATGCCATACTTGGTGGAGACCACACCAACACCCTGCACGCCACTGTGGATGTCTCAGAGGAAACTGAGACAGAGACCCCTGCTGTGAATAGTGAGAAGGAAGAGGGGCAGGAGTAGAAGGGGGAGACATGTTGGGGGGCTCTGGTCATGACACAAACCAGGACCTGTCTGAGACTCCACCACTGTCAAGTCAATCCTGCCAGCTGAGCACAGGCAAGCCCAATGCAGGAGAAGGGACCTCACGAGAATGTGTTCATGCATGTTGCCTTACCCTGTTTAAATGTAAAGATGGCACCCAGCCCAACCCCAAATTAACAAGACAGAGGTATGGACTTTTCATTCTTTTGTTCATACGAGAAGAAGTAGCGGTACAACAAACAGAGGTAGAGTTGGCATCTGCTCTTCAATCCCTTGTAGAGTTAGGCAGGGAGTGCCACATGGAACAATTTATTTATGTACACAGGTATGTCCCTTGTATCCTCCTGAGAGAGCTTGATGAAACTTTCGTGGAGATACTCTAGGGTGACCAGACAGCAAATGTGAAAAATCGGGACGGGGTGGGGAGTAATGGGAGTCTATATAAGAAAAAGACCCAAAAATCAGAATGATCCCTATAAGATCGGGACATCTGGTCACCCCAAGATACTCTGCAATTCTCTGCCCAACGTTTCTAAGGATGGCAGCCTTATTTCTTTCTCCATGTTTGGACATTCCCATGCCACTCCATGCTTAGTTCAGCTGGTACCTATGCAGGACACAAGCTAGCGGCACACAGACCTGGGCGGCTTCAGGATACCAGTAGCAGCTGTGTTTTCTGTGCCTTTGTTACCTTCAGGAGTGAGCTATCAGCTAAAACCACCACCGCCTGTGGAAAATAGTGCTAATATTCAGTGCTATTGCCCTATACTATTACAAGCAGAAACGGAACCAAACGTTTATTGTTTCTTGCAATTGAAATTCCTTCACCCACCTTGTCCCCGGACGGCCAGACTCACCATGACTGGGGCTGGAGAGTAGTGCTGTGCTGAAATGTCTGTAAAGACGTCTTATGGAATGTTGTTATAACAAGACAAGGGAGTTTTGAAACTCCTCTTTCCCTTTCTGCTGGGTCCGCAATGATACATCTGTCTGTTTTTATCAACAGCTGACGCTGTTGTGGCCTTGAGGGGTGCTCCCTCCACACCCACAGAATGCCTGACCTGTTGAGGAGGAGAAAGAAGAGGACTAGGGAGGACATGTTCAGCGAGATCCTGCAAGCCAGTACTGCATCGGGCCATCAACAAAAGCCGTGGATTGTAAAGAGGGCAGATGGCATGAAGAAGGAAAGAGCAGGCAGGAGAAAGGCCCAGGAATCCCAGCAGGAAAAGAAAAGGGAGCTGCACCAGGACATAATGGGTCTTCTCAGGCAGAAAGCATTAATGCTGCAGACGCTGGTTGACCTTCAGGTCCAAAAATTCCAGGTCCTTCGCTTTGGGCAGTCCTTAGAGAACAGTGTGGTACCAGCTCTCTAAAGCCTCCAACATTCCATGGGGCATCACAGGCCGCATCCTTCCTCTACCACTCCACACCATGGACAGAAAGAAAAACCACAGCTTCGCATACACTAACCTGTGAGAACAGCAGTTGATGTGTGGGTGCAGCCACAACACACTGCATTTTTGCACTGAAATGGACAGAAAAGTTTGCTGCCTTGCCGATTTCAACAGCCCATTATGTCTGTTTATGTTAAACGTTTGTATTGTATTGTCTGCTGTTCTTTGCACATTTGTTTTTCTTGCATTGGTATTTTCATTCAATAAATTTCTAGTTTTGGAGGCTAAATGTATCTTTATTAGTTCACAACAAGTATTG
>NC_133771.1:10695309-10698199 GCF_003597395.2 Chelonoidis abingdonii | reverse complement strand
GAAGTTGGGGAGTCCACAGAGGGGGTCCCCCAAGGAGTATTTGGGGAATCCAGGCTGATAAGAGCCTAATTCTTATCTGGTGGCAGCGAAGTAAAATCCAAGCTGGTAGTGAGCTTGGGGGAGGTTCAGATAAACACTCAGATGTTGAACTCTAAGTCCAGATTTGAGACAAACGTTTATTACACCAGTGGTAATCTGCTGGTCAGGAAAGAAAGTCCCCTTCTGAAGAGTCCTGTGTTCTTAAAGATGTGAGCGTCACACACCTTCGCTCACCAGCCCACCATGCAATCACTGAAGTCTCCCCGGTGACCCACCAATGCTTGCATAATCATAGGAAAGTAGCCCTTTCTGTTGATGTACTGTGACACAGAGCGGGCTTGTGCCAAAATAGGGATGTATGTGCGCCGTCTATCACCCCACCGCAGTGCAGAAACCTGTTAGTAAATAAACAAAACTACCATAACCACTGGATTCTTTGTAGGAGAGTCAAAGTCCCATTACGCCTTGTGCTTATAATTCTTTGTTTTTAAGTCAAATCTAAGATAATGTGAGCTGACTTTGGTGCTTTTTGTTAAGCTAATGTTCAGGGAAATGTCTGTAATCAATCAGTCAGACTGTACTTAATGACTCAGTTCGCTTTGACTGCGACTTAGCTGACCTAGCTCAAATAAAGACCACTTGCAACTGATACAGGGAAGGTGTTTTCTGCGATTAAGATAGGAATCGATCAAAAGATGCGTTTCGCTTATCAGTTATTGGAAACCAGATATCATGAACATGGCCAACAGATCGTTTTTTAATTGGTCTCTTTACTGCCACAGGGGGTCCAAAGAAAATGCAGTTCGGCTGTTCTCAGTGGTGGCAGAAGACAGAACTAGGAGCAATGGTCTCAAGTTGCAGTGGGGGAGGTCTAGGCTGGATTTTAGGAAACACTATTTCACTAGGAGGGTGGTGAAGCACTGGAATGGGTTACATAAGGAGGTGATGGACTCTCATCTTTAGAGGTTTTTAAGGCCTGGCAGTCTCACTGCCTGGACAGAGAGGAATTGTTAACTCCTGCTCTAATATGTGAAACTCTGGGTGATTGTTTAGAGCAAGTGATGCATGCAGCTGTTTACAGGGATTTCTGGCTACAGATTGTGTCAGGTGCACCTAAGATCCCATGGGTCAACACGTCACAGTCCACAGAGCCCTATAAATACTAGGACACTCTTGTCTCCTCCTCCATATCGCTCTGCCTGGTGCATCTTCTTTGCAGTGGCACTGAGATCCCAGCCGACCTTCAGCCATGAGGGGCCTCTACCTGCTCTTTATTGTTGCCCTCCTCCTCTTCGGTGCTGGGCCAGGTGAGAGATGTGATAACCTGTAGTGATTATTATTCCTATGTAGGTTTCATGCTGCAGTAGCACCAAGAAACTGCAACCAATACATTCAATTCCTTTAGCTTGAATTAAAGGAAAACTCCACCCAGGGTCTCTGCCCTGAATTCCCACTGATCACAGCCTTCTCAGCATTGTGTGTGCTGGAAAATGAAGGTTGCGGCTGCATGTGGCTTTGGTGAGTTCTTTGCTCTGAATGAATACCTGTCTTGTGGAGAAACAGAGACTCCATTTCTGAGCCTAAGCCAGTCTCAAAGCTAATCTCCATGTACTTTTAGTCCCCAGTTCTGGGAACAATTGTGTCCTTAACTTACTCACAAGCTGATTTAAGCTTCATGTCCTGACATTTAGGACCCGATTCTCAGCTCGCGTTGAACAGTCTTTGAACTCAGTGGAGCTACACCAGGTTACTCTACCTGTGGAACTTACCTAACATATTTGTAAGATAAGATCTAAAGTACACGGTTCTATGCTGTATTGAATTTGTTCTGTTGCTCCAGTGTTTGGCTGTCAGAGTTGACTAGGTGTTTCTGTAGATGTCTGTTAAACATTGCAAAATGTTAATATAAGAGAAAACATTAAAATACGAAAGAAACCCCCTTCTAAATCATTTCGTACTCTCATATAGAAAATAGAGGATGGGTGCTTTTAAATCAGTCTGGCTTTTGTACAGAGGCAAACACAACATATTGCCTCAGGCCCAGTCTACACTAAAAAAACATAAGCTGACCCACCTTCATCACTCAGGGGGGTGAGAAATCCATACTTCTGAGTGATGTAGTTATGCCAGCCGAACCTCTAATGTAGACAGCACTGGGTTGACGGAAGAATTCTTCCGTCGACCTAGTTACAGCCTCCTGAAGAGGTGCTCAACTGCTGTGCTGCAGCTATGCCACTGCAGTATTTCACGTGTAGACAAGCCTTAAGATTGAGTGTGCAGACAGAAGCCTAAGTATATTAACCAGGGACTGGGGGTGCTGTCTCTCCCTGCACTCATTATTGGTTGCTAAACAGTTTGGGATTCTCAGTCTTGCAACAGGTTTTATAGTTTTAAGCATTTCCCCTTGATGCCAAGTGAATGCATGTGCAGTCCTGTTCCTTTTTATGTGCAGATTTCCTTGCCAGTCGAGGACTCCCTGCTTCCAGCATCTGCAACCTCGGTTCCATGTTTCCATCCTAAACATAGGCACCTTCCTCCCTGTTTAGGGACTTTAAAGTGAACTTCAGAGATGTGCTGAACACCCAAAAGTGGAGTCAGTGGCAGTGGAAGATACTTGACCCTGCAGAAAGCCAGGCCACATTTCTTTTGGTCCCTACATCAGGACTTAGGAGTGTAAATTCAGGCACCACATGTTTGAAAGGGTTGACCATTTAAGCAAACAAGTGAGAAGCCAGGGAGAGTACCTAGTCCACTGTTCATACTCTATTTGCAGTTCTGGCTACCAACCAATCATTTCTTTTTCTCTTGTGCAGGTGATGGCATACCACTTTCTCCCTGTGAGTCCAGAGGT
>NC_133771.1:10656225-10695209 GCF_003597395.2 Chelonoidis abingdonii | reverse complement strand
GAGTCTTGGGGTCCCCCAGGGAAGGTTTTGGGGAGACCAGAGGGAGCCAAAACCCTGGAATTTTTGGCTGGTGGCAGCAAGATCAGATCTAAGCTGGTAAAAGCTTAGAGGGTTCATGCTAGCTTCTCAGTTTATGAACGCTAAGGTTCAAATCTGAGTAGGAAAGCTATGATAGGCACCATAGACCCAGAGCCCATCTCTCTAGCCCCATGTCCTGCTTCCTTCCACCACCACCCCAGGAGGGGCAGGCAGCAGCCTTGTGGCAAAGCGCGGCCAGCAAGTTGAACCCGGCCTGCGCTGTCCCAGTTTTGAAGCATGCAGAGGGTCTCACGCTTGCTTTGCTGTGTTGGGATCCCCTGGCTCAAGTCCCTCTTACTGGTGCTGATCTGCCCTGTGCCTGTGGGTATCAACCCTACCCCACTTCTTTCAGGCTGCCCTTTCCCCCATCCTGGGAGAAGAGTCCTGCTGAGAAAGAGATAATGGGCCGAGATAATTGTTTAATGGACCAGCTCCACAGGCTGCATGCTGCCTGGCCCATCCCAAGGTCCCATGGGGAAGAACACATAGACTCTTCCTCACTGCCATGCTGCAGGACATGCATAAGGGCCAGGCTGCCACAAGTCCTACAATCAGGGAAGCATAGAGCCTGCTTCACCCCAGGGTGCAGTGCTGAGAAAAGGCAGGGCCGTGTCAGCTAACACGAAGTCAGCCCAGGGCCAGTGCAACCATTTAGGCGACCTAGGCAGTCACCTAGGGCACTAGGATTTGGGGGGTGTCATTTTCTTTGGCGGCGGCCGGATCTTCGGCTGCCCCGGTCGCTGCCGGTATTTAGGAGGAAGGAGCTGGGCAGGGGAGCATGGGAGGGCCACCTGCAGTAAGTACGGGGAGAGGCGGCAGCACGGAGGGGAACTCCCCGTCCCAGATCACCTCTGCCCCACCTCCTCCCCGAGCGCACTGTGGCTGCTTCACTTCTCCTGCCTCCCAGGCTTGTGGGGCCTAAGCTGATTGGCGCCGCAAGCCTGGGAGGTGGGAGAAGTGAAGCAGCGATGGCGTGCTCGGGGTGGAGGCGGAGCAGGGATGAGCTGGGGTAGGGAGGCGCCTCAGGGCAGAGGGGGGGAGCTGCCACAAGGGAGGCGCCTCAGGGCAGAGGGGGGGAGCTGCCACAAGGGAGGCGCCTCAGGGCAGAGGGGGGGAGCTGCCACAAGGGAGGCGCCTCAAGGTGGAGGGGGGGAGCTGCCATGGGGGAAGCGGGGGTGCCTCAGGCCGTGGACTCAGGGACCTGGGAGGGCGCAAAGTGGAAGTTTCGCCTAGGGCACGAAACATCCTTGCACCAGCCCTGAGTCAGCCACAACCTTTATTCCTCACCAAGATAAGGCCTCTCCTTGGACATCTTCCAGAGTCCCTCAAAGTCACTGGAAAGACTCCCGTTGATTGCAGTGGGCCTGTGTCAGGCCCCTAATGAGGGGAATATATGGTTTCCAAAGGCCCCAGCTCAGTGATTCATGTTGCATTTGCAAAGCTGGCCCCGAAGTCAGTCTGACGTTTCTCTGTAAGTGACAGAGCAGGGCTGATATCGCAGCACTTCTCAGACTCCCCGTTCCCTCTGCAGGGCTCAGCCTGTCTGCAGACACCCTGAGATGTATCAGCAACAATGGCCTCTGCCACCAAACACTCTGCCCTTGAACACTGTTCAAATTTGGACCCTGCTCGCACGGTCATACAACCTGCTGCAAAGGTAGGTGGTAAAGATCCTGCCTGGAGCTGATGCAATCTGCAGGGGGAACATTGTAACATCAGGAGACAAGTTTGTTGCTGTCTTTGTCTCCAAACTTCTTAAATCCTCCTTCTTTGTGAAGAAAATGGATCTTGTTGCTAGGGATGTAAAAGTTTCACTGGTCAACCAATAAGCATCAGTCTTATTGGTTTTGGGTAACAATTAAACTATGCTGCCTCCCTGCACTCGGGATTCCTGCTGGCAGTTTTAATCTAAACCAGTGAGTTTGGAGTGAAGTGCCTGGAAATCTTAGCTCAAAGGATGGGTGCTCTTGCCTATTCCTCTCCACATTGAGGGGGAGCCGGACTGGATAATAAATTCGTACTGGTTGGGGTTTGGACCGGGGCAGAATGGTATCACTCTGGGGTCTTAGGCTGGAAATCTGGGGGTTATTTTGGCTGTAGACTCTCTACTGTTGATTCACATGCAGTGGCTGGTCAGAGAGCCTGCATGTAACTGCAGCTGGGTGTGTCCCGACCTGTGTGTCTGCTGGTGGAAGGGTAGGACCAGGAGTGGGTCTGCAGCTTGTCACAGCAGCACAGTGAAAGTGGGAGCCCACTGGGCGCTGGGTCAGAGGGCTCAGTGATACCCAAGTTCCAGCTGGCACCCTGGGGGAACCCATCACAAGACCAATCAAGGTGGAGTGGGCAATGAACACCGCTCCAATATAGGACAAAGGAGGGTTGGTGAGTTACAGATGGTTGTAATAAGCTATACATTCAGTGTCTTTATTAAATCTACAACTTTTGATATCTAGCAAAGTTATGAATTTAAGCTCCCAGACTCATCGTTTGAAGGTGTTGTGGCAGGTTTCCTTTGAGGATGAGGACTGAGAGGTCAGACATGGAGTGATCATGAAAATGTTCAACTCTGGGTGATACACTGTTTTTATCATTTTTTGTGTGAGTTCATTTGAGAGCATAGTGATTATTTAGTTTCTTCCACAATGCTGTTGTTGCGGCATTCAATGCACTGGATGAGATCCGCCACATGTTGTTAGCATGCGTAGGACCCATGGTTCTTGAAAGATGTGTTGTGGAAGTGTTGACCATCATAGCAGTGGGGATATGGCTGCAGATTTTACATCTGTTGTGGCCGGGTCTGGTACCACTTTGAGTTGGTGAGTCCTGGTGTGTGTAGAACTTGCTTCTGATGATGAGCTTGGTGAGGTTGGGAAGTTGTTTGAAGGCTATACGGGGAGCGGGGAGGGAGGAAATTTCTTTCAAGGTGGAGTTCCATTGAGTATGGCTATAATTGCTTAATAATACCCCATATATATTATAGTGTGGGGGTGCTAAGTGACAACTAGGGATGTGCAGTCGGAGGGGTATTTTTTTCCATATTGAAGCAGGGTGTCTCAGGTTATGTGGGTGGCCCATTCCATGAAGTGATCCCATTCTCAGGTGGAGTGTCCTTGTTTGGTAAAGGCAGTTTTAAGTGTGTTAAGTTGCGTATCCCAGACTCTTTCTTCTGAGCATATTCTGTGGTGTCTGCATGCCTGGCTGTTGTTTGCAGATTTCTTAGTGTGTCTGAGTGGTTACTGGATCTGTGAAGATAAGTGTGGTGATCTGTGGGTTTCTTGTATATAGTTGTCTGTAGGGTTCCATTCTTGAAGCTGATTGTGGTGTCCCTGAAGCTGATGCCAGAGTAGGAGTGTCCTAGAGACAGTGCAAAGGATGGGTGGTGGTTGTTGAAGTTGTGGTGGAATTCTGTGAAGGAGGAAGGTCGTCTGTCCAGAAGATGAAAATATCATCAATGTCTATGGGGAGCTTATGTCTGATGTATTATGGCTGTGCCTAAAGGCCTGAGCCCTAGAGTGTTAGGTGCTGTGCAGGGCCGGCTCCAGGCACCAGCACGCCAAGTGCATGCCTAGGGCAGCAAGCCATGGGGCGCACTCTGCCGGTCGCTGCGAGGGCAGCAGGCGGGTTGCCTTTGGCGGCATGCCTGCAAAGGGTCCGCTGGTCCCGCGGCTTCAGCAGATCTCCTGCAGGCATACCACCGAATCCGTGGGACCGGGGACCTCCCACAGGCAAGCCGCCGATGGAAGCCTGCCTGCCGTGCTTGGGGCGGCAAAATACCTAGAGCCACTCCTGGTGTTGTGTCAAGAAAGTGTCTTGAACTTCATGGAATATCTATGAGCACATGCTCCAGTACTAGCTGATGGATAAGGTCCAAGAACTTGAGTAAAAGAGAACTGTGATTTCCTTGAATGTTATCCATGATTCAATGAATACTTGTTTTAACTCTACAGAGGACTATAGTGACTAGGAGTGAATATTCCAAATCTAAGCCATATCTATAAGTCACATGGTATTGTTTCTCTTTCCTGATTGGTTGACAGTGCTAGTGTTTCCAGAATAAGTGTTTGCTTCTGTGGATTTAAAATTCAGTTTCTATGAATATTTGCGCATGTGTCTTGAAATTCGCTGTGTGTGAATATTTGGCCAGTGAAACTCAGCTACAGCAATATTCATGCAAGGAAAACACTAAAAGGTCACATACTGGATGGAAGTGAATTCCCTAAAAAAAGGGTGCATAATTTTTATAAAAGCCTTCCAGAAGCCTTGCAATCTATTTATTTCCTTACTAACAAATGTTTCATTTCTAAATGTAAAGTAGATAATGCTTTCTTAATGTTATTTCCGTATGATTGACAACACACTTTTCGTGCGTCTTGATGTTGCTCCTGTTAAACACACATCCCTGGAGTGGAAACAGAAATTGACCATAGTAAATGAGGGGAATGTGCCTTAAGATGAATTACATTTTTTAATAGAATGCTGAACTGTATTATACAGTGTAGCCACTAGGTGGCATTGTGTGTAACATACCTTTTTAAGCTAACCTGAGCCATACCTGGCAGAGGATTGAAGGATGATGTGATGACCATTCCTGTCCAATGTGTATCTTTCTCAGAAGGAAGCTCCATGACCAGTCTGTCTTGGATACAGGAGCATGACAACATTCTTGATTTTCATTAACCTGCCTGTCTCAAGCCATTCAGCAGTTTGATGGCTTAAAGACAAACAGAGTTGTTGATGGTCCCCCGGATTGGAGACACCACATGCCCTTCGTGTGAAGGAGTCTTGTCTGGTCCTGCTGTTGGATCATATCCCTGAAACACAGGCCCTGCCTTCCAGACCTGTGCAGGCCTGGCTCTGTGTGTGTACAGGTTAGTGATAGGCACACACAAGACCTGAATGGATTAAGGCAGCCAGATAGGTCAGTTAAATGCCCCAGCTGCACCTGGAGGAGGAGCTAGGGAGCAGGGATTTATTAGACAAGGTACAGCCAGACAGGAACAGGCGGAGCCTGTATAAAGCCCAGGAGCTGAGCACAGAAAGAGGTGGCGGTCAGTCCCTGGGCGAAAGGAGCCATGTTTGGGGATATACATGCAAGTAGTCTGTGGTTACTCCCTGGGAGGAGGGAGTCATGTGGCTGGCAAACCTGGAGAGGGGGAGAACCAGAAAGGTAGGAAAGACTCGGGGGGGGGGGGAAGCAGCAAGGCCTAGGATAGTGCAGACCTTGGTGGCTCAAGAGAGGGGCCCTGAGCTGGAACCTGGAGTAAAGGGTGGGCCCAGATTCCCACGCCAGCCACTGGAGAAGTGGCATGGACCAGGCAGTGGAGAGCGGCTTGCCTGGGATGTTTTGCCCCAAAAGACTTTGATACCCTGAGTGACCTGGCTGGAAGGACACATCATGAAGAGGAAGCTGCAACTTCTAGAGCGAGAGGAGCTGTAGGATGAGAGGGGCCGACGGGTGGAGAGATCATCAGAGAAGGGCGCAGCACCTGGAAGAAGCTAATCCCCAGAGCAGCCAGAAGGAGGCACCACTAGCCATGAGTGGACCCTGTGACAGGCACACACCAGCCCCGGAGTCCTTGGAGTAGTCCTTGTAGTGTCAATCCGCCTTATCCCCTGGACACTCACAGAATGACCAAGCCTGCCGTTCCCAAAGGAACAGTACCCACCAGCTTGGCAGATCTCAGGGTTGCCACTTTGCTTAACAACCCAGCACTGAGATCGGGGCGGCTCCAGGCGCCAGCATGCCAAGCACATGCTTAGGGCGGCAAGCCGTGGGGTGCGTTCTGCTGGTTGCTGGGAGGGCACACCTGCGGGAAATCCACCGAAGCCACGGGACCAGCGGACCCTCCGCAGGCACGCCTGCAGGATGTCCACCGGAGCCACGGGACCGGCAACCAGCAAAGCACCCCCCGTGGCATGCCGCCGTGCTTGGGGCGGCGAAATGTCTAGAGCCACCCTGACTGAGATATACGTACAGTGAAAACAAAGACTATGTTTATTATCAATGACCAGAGATTCAAATGCCAGTGAGCAAGAACACTGGAAACAAAACACAATCGTAAGGAGCTTTATTGCACGGAAACGTAACTTGCACATTACGCAATTGTGTAAAGAATCTTCTCACCCAAAGGTCTCTCCAGCATTTTCAATCAAGCCTGTCTGAGACCCCTCTTTCATGACCTAGAGGAGGATGCCAGGGTGTCGTCTTTTTCTCCCAAGTGCATTAGAGCAAATCTTTGATCTCTGCCTCAAGCTAGGGGTCTCCGCCACTCTCCGTCCCCATTGTTTGTGCCTTCCTGTTACATCTCTCTCTCTAAAGTGTTTCACAACCCTCCATTACCACTGAATTCACACTGGTGAGAGGAGACCTCTTGTGAAACACACAAAACATAATTTATATGTAACCCACCAGCTAGATAAACAGCTCTCGTCTGACAGCAAACCTACTTTTCCGCTTGGCGGGTGACCAGGTCCTAGTCCTCCAAACTTTTCAGGGTCACACACCCCGCCCTTACCCCTAACTGTGTCCCACACCCAGAGCCAGGGCCAAGAGCTGGGTGCGGACATGGACCTGGGACTCAGGCAAGGAGTGTAAATTGGTCAACAACCCCATAGTACAGCTGAACATGTGGCTTTGTAAATGGGTCCTTGGAATCGGTGGTAGGCTTCATTGGTTGGGATGCAATGGAATGGTAACCACGCTACATTCCAGTGCGTTACAGAACTTTTCCCTGCCTCACAAAAATTCCACTGACTTTTGATTGAACTTTGAATGATGGGTAGCTGTGAATGAGTGATGGTCCAGGTTGGCTGTGAGAGAAGTTATCAAGTACAAGATGACTTTCTGGTTTTGGATGACCATCTTGTGAACTGATCCAATAAAGATCAGGAGAGTGCTCTTTTGACCATCTGGCTGAGAGAAATGTGCTATGTTTTGCATCATGAATCAACATAAAGTTGTTGTTAATCACCCAGTCCATCAACAGCTCCCTGTCACCATCTGAATCAGCGTACCCCCACTCAGAATGATGACTGTTGAAATCTCCAATGAAGATTGCTGATGACCAAGTGTTAGGAGGATCTGCTGGCCCCAATGCACACTTGGCAGCTTGTATACACTGGCAGTCCTAAAGCCGCCATCCTGGATCACATCGTAAAAACTGGAGGAAGAGAGTGGAATATCTCAGAGTAACTGGAAGGAATAGACAAGGAGAGGCACCAATATTAAGGTTCTTTAGAAAACAAAGAAGAGATGCCAAGTGAAGACAAGATATGAGGACAAGAGTTACCGAAACTAATATTCTGGAGGCCTGATTAACATTTATGGTGGCACAATTTACTAATATTTTCTGCAATAAATGATTAGTAATTAATTATTTTCTCTCTACTAGAGTAGGTGAATATGAAGCTCCATTGACCTAACTAGCACCCTTCAACCTCGCTCTGAAACTGTGGTTGTGGTCGCAACAGATACATCAAGCGCATTCCGTAGCTGTTATTGTATATGGAAACAGAATCTCCTCTTGTGATTGGCTGAAAAGAGTCATGTGATGAGCCAGAATTTTCTGTTGTCTACTTCCTCAGAGGAAAACAAGACTAAATTTGAAGTAAGGTTAGCCAATGATGTTATCTATGTCAAAAGATAAATCCTGTTTGCCTACTCTCACCTACAACCAATCAGGATTTATCCTTTTACATATACAATATGTAACCAACCTTTCAGCACACAGTTTTCACAGGACCAGCTGGGTGCTCCCAATGGGAATGCATTTTTTAAATTATAGTTGTTATTATTATTATTATTATTATTTATTAAGGAAATTATTAAAGAACTGTTTATTTTTAATTAAAAAAGAAGAAGAGGGGAGGTTTTGGTAGCTGTTGTACATCTCAAAATGGGATGTCTCTGGGACAGCATCACCTTCTAATCCTGGCAGCATAACATGGTATGATGATAGCAGGTGCCAATCTCCACTTCACCATCATCGCAGTCATTGTATCGGCATGTCCCACCTCTCTCTAGGCAGTGGCTGAGATCTCGAGTCATGCGCTGGCCATTTGCTATGCAAAGAAAAAGAGTTATGTTTGCAATTGCAAATGAAGGCCGATATCAACTGTGACATCAGGCAGGTCAAAGGACAAGAGGAAATGGCCCATTGATGGCAGGGAAAGTCTTAATCAGACGTATGCTAGAGAAACGCACAGAGAGAGAAGTCTAACAGCCTAATCCAATGGCTACTGAACTCTTCCCATTGACTTCAAGAGGTTTTGGAGATGACCACAAGTCAGAAAAACAACATCAGACTGACTGTTCAGATCCCAAATAAGCATCAGAATACAGGAGGAAACTGAAACAAGAGGTAAGATTCACCCAGTAGATAGGGCTCTAGAGTAGGAGTAAGGAGACCTTGGACCCTGAACTTAACAGGATTGCACATATTCCTAAATATTTTCCTGAAATTTTGGGGAAGTTGAGACCTGAATAGAGACTTTGCACCTGGACAGACCCATCTGTAGTTCTGGGTAAACCAGGGATTAATTTTCAAGTGAGTATCCTCCATGGCTTCTTCTCCAAAGCTTTTGGGAGGCAATTGAGATGCTTGGTTCAAACCATGCAACACTGAGTGATTATTACTCAAACCCAGTGTGAGCACTGAGAGTGAATCCTACCTCCATTGAAGTCAATGGGAATTTTGTAATTTACTTGAATGGGGCCAGGATTTCACCCCCTGAGTTTTCACTGTGATTCACTTTAATCCTCCACTGGAACCTGAAATTCAAAGTGAAGATCAGGGGGACTGATCTCCTGCAAAGCTAACCCTCATTTGGGAACCGACACAATCACGTTTGGCACGGCTCCAATATTTACATCTTACCTGAGGTAAACAGGGAGATCACTAAGAGAACAACAAGCAGATAGTAGAGAATCCTCATGGTTTGTGGTCAGCTGGAATCACAGGGAAACTGGAGAGAGGAGACAGAAAGACAAAATGGACTCTCAGGTACATATCCACAGGTGCAGTATAAACAGCCCAACAGAAAGAGAGATACAGAGACAGATAGGTGATGAATGGATAAAAAATGAAGCTGAGGTTCGTTGAAAGATGATCACAGATCTCCATATTGATACAATTTTCCTATTAAAGAGCAAGATGCTAATGGTCCCATGAACCACAATGGATCCTGGTCCATGACTTGGGCTCCTAGGTGCTATAGTAATGCAAATAATAATAAAAAGAATTTTCTCATTTAAATCTCTCTTGTTTCTACCTTGATGCCCACAACAGGCAACAGTTGTCATGGTCTAATATCTGCATGTTTCCCACTTTCATATGAAGGCCAACTCCTCCCCCATCTCCCACCCACAGCACCATGCAGGCATTCACATGCCCAAATTCATTGCATCACCTGTTCTGTCCCCAGGTTGGTTGCAAGCTCCTGGGATCAGGTATCCTTAGCACATCCGTGGGCGCTCTCAAATCACACTAATAGGGGAAGCAGATACAAATGAATGAAATGAATTGAGCTTGAGTTACTTGGTACTTACAGCTCAACACCCCTCAGACTTGCTTCAAACCAAAGGCTCAGTTGGCAACAACAGATCCACTCCCAGCTGCTGTGGAAGGCTAAGGGTCAGCTGCTACCCCCAAAAACGGCAGAGAAGAGAAATGAGAGAGCTTCTGATACTGGGTTCCTTAAAAGATAAAGACAAAGAGCCCTTGAGTTCAGACAGAGTTTTCCTACAAAAGCTCATGGCATTAGGGGGTCAGCCCAGAGCTCTTTAAACTCCCCACCCGCGGCTCCGGCAGCTGGGCTGGGGCCGAATTTAAAGGGCTCTGGGCTGGTGCTGCTGGGCTCTGGGCTGCCGTGGCTGCGGTCAACCCAGAGCCCTTTAAATCCCGCCCGCGGCTCTGGTGGCCGGGCTGGGGCCGGATTTAAAGGGCTTAGAGCTCCCCCGGCTGCGGACAGCCCAGAGCCTTTAAATCTCACCCGCAGCCCCAGCAGCTGGAGCTGCAGTGGGGATTTAAAGAGTCCAGAGCTCCACGGTGGCAGGAGCCCCAAACTCTTTAATTTTCCCCTGAGCCCCGGGGGCTCCCAGCCACCTCTGCAGCTGGGACCCCCGGGTTGATTTAAAGGCCCTGGGGCTCCCAGCCACAGCTGGTGCCCCAGGGCCTTTAAATCTTGAGAGGCAGTGTCCATGCCCCTCTCAGGACTCCAGCAGTACCGGTAAGCTCTGTAAGTTACTTTCACCCCTGAGGAGAGGACATAGATCTGTTGAATTACCTGGAGCCTACAGTACAGCACTGCTCTCACACCGTGGCTGTGCCCACAGCAGTGCCCACAGTGCCTCTGCCAACCACTTGTTTGGAACCTTATTGTTACAGAGAAGAATAAAATCCTGTCTTGTGATTGGCTGAAAAGAATCTAGAATTTTTTTCTCATTGTTTGAATGCACTACACCCCACTACGTTCTGGAGAAGTATTAGCCAATCAGACTGTATATGTAAATATCTCCATCCTGACTGGCTGCAATGGAATTCAGTGCTATTCATCACTCATTAGCTTCATAGAGGCACATACTCATTTCTGATCCTTGGGTGGGTTATGAGAAATAATTTTTTTCCCCTGGAGCTGTAGATTCATAGATTCCAAGGCCAGGGAGGACCAGTGTGATCATCGAGTCTGACTCCCTGTATAACACAAGCCAGAGAACTTCCCTGAAATAACTCCTGTTTGAACTAGCAAATATCTTCTTAAAAAATCCAGTCTTGATTTAAAAATTGCCAGTGATGGAGAATTGATTCATCATAAACCTTGGGAAATTGTTCCACGGATTAATTACTCTCTCTTAATTACCATCACCTCTAACTGCAAGTCGCTTTTAGATTAGTTTTAAAGAAAAAATAGTGTTGCTTAAGGAATTCATGCCAGGATTTAGTGATCTCCAGACATTCCCATTTAAATACCCAACACATTGTACAGCAACAATCTTTATGTTTATGTAACCCTTCTGCCCCTCTGAGTTGGCAGCAACAAGGGCCGGGTTCAGTATCCAGGGGTTCCATTTCAATAACACAATACAAAATGAGCTTGAGCCACCACCCAGTGACCTGGGACAATTACATACCACCCCTTCGGGCGCCTCTAGGAGGCAGTACTTCCCCTTTCACAAGCATGGAGTCTAAGTGTAGCAAAATCCTTTTAATAAAGGAGGGAAACAATGTGGCATCATATTGGGGAAACACCACAGACAGGATTCATAACATAAATCATGAGCAAAAGACCCACCAAGTAAGTTTTGACAGTGTCCTTTTCCCCTTAGGGTCTTAAGTCCAATCATCCCAAAATCCAACAACCCAAAAGTCTCTGTCCCTGGTCAGTGCCACCTCAGAGTTCAAAAGTTTATCTGCAGAGTTTTACCCCCCCAACCTGGGTGGAAATGGGGGGGGGCACACAAGGTGTTAAGGGGTACCTTACCTTGTCCAAAGCCAACTGCCCCGCCTCTCCATGGAGTTCTGCTGCAGCCTTCACCATAAACAGCTCCACTCCACCAGCTGTGCCGCTCCTCCAGCCGACCCAGGAGCCGCTCCAGCCGTCCCTGCAAACTGCTCCGCTCGCTTGCTGTTCCATGGGCCAGTCCAGCCATCCAGCCAACTGCTGTGCTCTGGCAGCTGCTTAGCAATATATCTTCAGGCTCCCCCACTAGTTAACACAGCACTCAGCTCAGTCAGTTTAGCTCTTTTAGTGATTTCAGCTCTTAGTGATTTCAGCTTGTAGTAGGGGAGCCCCAGTGCTGGTGCACCATTGGCCCAAAGTGAATTCAGCCCAGTAGCTTCTAGCTAGATTTCTAATAGAATCAAAGTTAGCTCTGCTATTCAACAGTGGAGAGAGGAGGAGGTGCAACTGGTGTTCCAGGCCCTCAAAGGGGCCCATACCATTAGGTACACATACCAGTCCCCAGCCTCTCTCAGTTAACTGGGTTTTGGAACCCATGTTCCTTGTCAAGCAAGTGCTAACCTCTGTCATAAAACCAGTTCATAGTCCCTCATTCACATAATCAGGGTAACAACACTTTATTCCTCCTGCCCCAATAACAGAGAAATTGGGGATCCCACAGCTGTCAAAGTGACCATTTTAGGCTGTCGTGAGCTATGCTAGGCAGGGTGGGTGTGCCTATGCAAACAAAATCAGCCCCTGAAATTCTTTTCCACACCATTCACCACCAGATGTCAGGGTAGAGCTCATCCTGACTCTGCTTACCCTTATTTCAATGATCATCCAGATTTCTTGCTTTTGGGTGGCCACACCCCTGGGAAGGTTGGGGTGGGGAAAGGGTGGGGAATAGTATATGCTGCCCCGCATCTGTCCTTCCTCTGCTGCAGAAGCTGTAACTGTGCATGCAGAAATAATCATCATCATCCTCTCCTTTCTCCAATGCCCAGGTCAGGGTAGGCCAAGGTTATGAGCAAATTCTTGTCCATTTTGTCAGTGTTTTGGCATAAGTAAGAGTGGCACCATATGGGGGTGGGAGCAAACACACACACTCTCTCAAAGTTTTGGCAGTTGCTCTGAGTTCCATTGGTCACAGAGTTAGGGGCAGGGCCTATAGCAGTGGTCCCATACTAAATCAGTACAGCTGCTACTAGAGTGGTCAGGCACATCGCTCTGGCTGTGTGGTTGCAATATCACCGACATTTGGCCCTCAGCCGCCCCTCCATGCAGATGCAGAGGCAGCCAGGCCAAAAGGTTCAGCAACCTGGCACGACTCCTGATGGCACCAGCTCCTGCGCTCTGTGGGTAAGAGAGAGGGGAGACTCCCCAGCCGAGGGAAACCTGGGGTCCCTGCAGAGAAGGAGGGACACCAGCAGGGAGTGGAACAAGGCACCTGCTGCGGTTCGGGGCAAGGACTGGAATTTGCTATCCCAAACCAATACCTGCATTTGCACCCTGTTAAGTACCCAGACTGCCAGCCACCTGAAGTCTAGGCAGCCCCCCTCCTATTTGCTACCCATTGGGGTACCTGGTTTGCACCACGAGAAGGTTAGAGTGAAACACTGGGGTTCTAGTCTGATCGAATCCCGGCTCCCATGGAAGGTACCATGGGGTTGGCCCTGGAAGTGTTTGACCCTCCCGCAAAATCTGCTAGCAGGAAATCCACTCCCCCTCTGCAACCTACATATACAAAGGCAGGGAAACATTTCCATGCCTGCTGGACAGGGCCCGTGTAGCCACTAGGAGAACTAGGGTGCCAAGATTTGGGGGCGCCAAAAAGCAGTGCCTCAACATTTTTTACGCTATTGCTGGAAAACAAATGAATAAAGAAAAAAGAAACGTCGTTGAACTTGCGTTTTAACTTGTCATTTTTCTCTCATACATTACAGCTATGGCTGTAATGTGTGCTGAGCTTGTGTTTGTCAGTCTGTTTGTTTGTTTTGATTGTCTGAAGGACCCTGTGCTGTAGCTGGCAGTTGAAGGCTGAGCTACAAAGGAAGGTTTGAAAGCTAGAAGCCTCTGGTAATTGGCTGAGCCTTAACCAGGGGGCGGGGCATTCACTCAGGCCAGGGCTTTATAAAGCCACACACAAGCGACCAGGGGCTGCTAACAGGGAGTTTTGCAAGAGAGTTTGGAAGGAGAGTAGGAAGGGAGCAGGGGTCCCTTGTCAGTCCTATCCGTCACCCATTAATCCCTTGAAAACCTATAAACCAAGCTACATCCAAATCCTTTCTCTTTAAAGCAGAGCAGAGTGGACAGGGAGCTGCAGACAGGGGAGTTTGAGAGGGAGTTTGACAGAGGGAGGCTTACGATGGTTAGGAAGACCCGCAACACCTGTGGCAGCACTGCTTCTGTCTCCTCCACCTCGCCTGTAGCCAGACAGAGCACGCAGAGCTGGAGGCTTCTACCCAGATTCCTGGTGTGGTTTTGCACAAGACTGTAACTTGCTTTCCTCACTCTGATCCAGGCTGTGGGGGGGATCCAAAGTTAAGGTGCTACGGTGGATCTCTCAAGGCAGCAGGTGGGCGGCTACAGAGAAGGAGTGGATTCCAGGTGGACACTGGAGCTGGTTACTTCTGGCAGTGGCAGTGCTCGCACCCCTGCTGCGAACCCTCCCAACCGTGGTAATAGGTACGCCATTATGCTCTTATTGATACAGGAGAGAAGGATCACTCCTCACAGTAAAGGAGAAGAAGCCTCGTACCCTAAGGTTGAGCAGGTCTGCTGCCAATCCCCAACCTGCAAAATAGGAACCTAGGGTGTGGTGGTCGGAGACTCTTGCTGGAGGGGACGGAGGCGCCCATCTGTCTCCCTGACATTTTAACTTGGGAGATATGCTGCGCTGCTGGGGCCTGTACTCCGAAATGATTACGGAGGCATTCGAGGATTAATCGCGCCTTTTGATACTACCCCTGCTACTCTCCCATGGCACAAATGATACTGTGATGTGTGTGCGGCTGAGCGGATTCAAGAGTGACTGCAGGTTGTCTGGGAGGACGGTGAAGGAGTTTGGAGTGCAGGTGGTATTCTCTCTTCGATCTCCTCGTCAAAGGTAGGAGCCCGGGCAGAGAAGATCATCATGGAGATGAATGCCGCTGGTGTGAAAGATGGAAGTCGCCAGGAGGGCTTTGGCTTCCTTAGACCACGGGATGCCTATTCGAGAGGACTGTAGGCAGAGATGCTGTTCACCTTTCGAGGATGGGAAAAGACCCTATTTGCACACAGACATGCTAACCTATGATGAGGAGGCTTTTAACCTAGGTTCGAGCGGAGGACAGGTGAGCAAACCCACAGTAAGTGGGGAACAATCGACAGACCTGGAGAGATGGGTCGGAAAACAAGAGGGAGTTGGGCTATAATGCGAGAGAAGGAGGTCATAGGCAAAACTGAGAGGCCAAAGATCAAACCAGTATCTGTAATGCCTATATACAAATGCGAGAACTATGGGTAATAAGCAGGAAGAACTGGAAGTGCTATAAATACAATCAACTTATTGATATTTGTGGCATCAGTGAAATCTTGTGGGATAATACATATGATTGGAATGTTGGTGTGGTATGGTATAGTTGCTCAGGAAGATAGACAGGGGAAAAAGGTAGGAGGAGGGTTGCTTATATATTAAATGTACACACTTGGATGAGGTGGAGATGGACTAAGAGACAGAAGTGTTGAGAGTTTCTGGGTTAGGATAGAAAGGGGTAAAAAAACAAGGTGATGTCGTGCTAGGAGTCTACTACAGGCCACCTAACCAGGTGAAGAGGTGGATGAGGCTTTTTTGTAAACAACTAACAAATCATCAAGCCCAAGATTTGGTGGTGATGGGGGACTCACTATCCAGATATATGTTGGAAAATAACAACGCGGGCACAGACTATCAATAAGTTCCTGGACTGCATTGCAGACAACTTTTATTTCAGAAGGTTGAAAGCTACTAGGGGGGGAAGCTGTTCTAGACTTTTTAAGCAATAGGGAGGAACTCATTGCGAGTTTGAAGTAGAAGGAAGCTTGGGTGAAAGTGATCAAATGAAATCATAGAGTTTCAGTTCTAAGGAATGGGAGAAGGGAGTACAGCATATAGAGACAATGGATTTCAGAAAGGCGGATTTAGGTAACTCTGAGAGCTGAAGGTAAGGTCCCATGGGAATCAAGACTGAGGGGAAAACAAGCTGAAAGAGTTGGAGTTTTTCAAAGGACATTATTAAGGCGCCAAAAGCAAGCTATTTCGATGGTAGGAAAGATAGAAAATGTGTGCCAAAAGACCACCTTTGGCTTAATAACCGAGAGATCTTGCATGACCTACAAAATAAAAAGGAGTCATATAAAAAATGGAAACTAGGTCAGATTACAAAGGATGAATATAGGCAAATAACACAGGAATGCAGGGGCAAGATTAGAAAGGCAAAGGCACAAAATGAGCTCAAACTAGCTATGGGAATAAAGGGAAACAAGAAGACTTTTTATCAATACATTAGAAGCAAGAGGAAGACCAAGGACAGGGTAGGCCCACTGCTCAGTGAGGAGGGAGAAACAGTAACAGGAAACTTGGAAATGGCAGAGATGCTTAATGACTTCTTTGTTTCGGTCTTCACTGAGAAGTCTGAAGGAATGTCTAACATAGTGAATGCTTATGGGAAGGGGGTAGGTTTAGAAGATAAAATAAAAAAAGAGCAAGTTAAAAATCACTTAGAAAAGTTAGATGCCTGCAAGTCACCAGGGCCTGATGAAATGCATCCTAGAATACTCAAGGAGTTAATAGAGGAGGTATCTGAGCCTCTAGCTATTATCTTTGGAAAGTCATGGGAGACGGGAGAGATTCCAGAAGACTGGAAAAGGGCAAATATAGTGCCCATCTATAAAAAGGGAAATAAAAACAACCCAGGAAACTACAGACAGACCAGTTAGTTTAACTTCTGTGCCAGGGAAGATAATGGAGCAAGTAATTAAAGAAATCATCTGCAAACACTTGGAAGGTGGTAAGGTGATAGGGAATAGCCAGCATGGATTTGTAAAGAACAAATCATGTCAAACCAATCTGATAGCTTTCTTTGATAGGATAACGAGTCCTGTGGATAAGGGAGAAGCGGTGGATGTGGTATACCTAGACTTTAGTAAGGCATTTGATACGGTCTCGCATGATATCCTTATCGATAAACTAGGCAAATACAATTTAGATGGGGCTACTATAAGGTGGGTGCATAACTGGCTGGATAACCGTACTCAGAGAGTAGTTATTAATGGCTCCCAATCCTGCTGGAAAGGTATAACAAGTGGGGTTCCGCAGGGGTCTGTTTTGGGACCGGCTCTGTTCAATATCTTCATCAACGACTTAGATGTTGGCATAGAAAGTACGCTTATTAAGTTTGCAGACGATACCAAACTGGGAGGGATTGCAACTGCTTTGGAGGACAGGGTCAAAATTCAAAATGATCTGGACAAATTGGAGAAATGGTCTGAGGTAAACCGGATGAAGTTCAATAAAGACAAATGCAAAGTGCTCCACTTAGGAAGGAACAATCAGTTTCACACATACAGAATGGGAAGAGACTGTCTAGGAAGGAGTATGGCAGAAAGAGATCTAGGGGTCATAGTGGACCACAAGCTAAATATGAGTCAACAGTGTGATACTGTTGCAAAAAAAGCAAACGTGATTCTGGGATGCATTAGAGGTTGTGGAATCTCCATCTCTGGAGATATTTAAGAGTAGGTTAGATAAATGTCTAACAGGGATGGTCTAGACAGTATTTGGTCCTGCCATGAGGGCAGGGGACTGGACTTGATGACCTCTCGAGGTCCCTTCCAGTCCTAGAGTCTATGAATCTATGCTAGCTCTGCATTGCAGGCACAAGCGTGCTGCTTCACTATAGTACAAAGTGGCAATGATGTCATTTTTCTCGTTGCGCGCAGCCATTACCCATTCTCACAGGCTGTTTATAATGCTAAGTTTACTAGTTTTCAGAGGTTGTCAATTGACACTAAGGGTACGTCCAGACTACCTGCCAGATCGGCGAGTAACAATCGATTTATCGGGGATCGATATATCAGATCTCATCTAGACGCGATATATCGATCCTCGAACATGCTCCTCGTCGACTCTGGAACTCCACCAGAGCGAGCGGTGGTAGCGGAGTCGACGGGGGAGCCGCGGCCGGCGATCCTGCACCGTGAGGATGGGAGATAAGTCGACATAAGATACCTCGACTTCAGCTACAGTATTTCCGTAGCTCATGTTGCATATCTTACATCGACATCCCCTCTAGTGTAGACCAGGCCTAACTATTTTTGTTGAGTTGTTTCAGATCTAAGACTCTGGCAATTACTGCTGCATCATTTCACTAATACTTTGTGTCAGTATGTTAAGTGTTTGAGTGTGTATGTTTATCATGGGCGTATATTCCTGTGTAGGTTGTTGAAATTTGTCATACTGATATTTTCAGTTGTTGTTGTATGATGGAGTAGTTATTTTAATATCCATGCTATGTTGTGCAAAGTGAAAAAAATAACAATGTCAACACTGTCAATTTATTCATTTATTTTCATTAAATATGTAGACTAAATAATGAAATTAATAAATTTTCAAGCAGAACGTGTATTAATTCTAATGAACAATGCCACATTATGCAGTATTCATTTTTGAAAGTTTATAATAAGAGATGCTCGGGGGGGAACGGAGTGGAGGGCACAAGGTGGAAGTTTAGCCTAGGACACAAAATATCCTTGCACTGACCCTGCTGCTGGAGCTGTAAATAAGGAATTGTTGTGCCCTGAGCATTCAGCCAAGTACACAGAGGCTTTCATGAACGCTCATTAGAGTCTCAGGGCTATCAGAGAACGGCCCCAGCAGCGCTGTGAGCTCTGGGCCTTTTCTCCTTAATGTAAGTGGGGGAATGGTCTCACTATTGTGGGGAACTTTCCTGGCTTCTGCACCACCCCCGATGGAATGGGCTAGCGGAAGGATCTGAGTCCTTGCTCCCACTTCCTTTACCCAGAGGCCTCCCTGCCCTTGAGGACTCCCCTTGCACTCTCTTGTCTGGCAGAGTCCTCGTAACCCCAACAAGGCTGGGCCTAGGATTCCTGGGGGGCTCGACCCCCAACCCTGCTGTGGTCATCTGGGACAGGGTCTAGGGTGTCCCCACTCTGGGGTACCCTCTCTGCACTGGGTGCTTTCCTGACCCACTGATCATTACATACAATTTAAGGCAAATACAAGTTGTTTAATTAACAATTAATTTAAAAAAGAATAAGGAAAAATGGGAAAGGTTAAAGGAAAACACATCACCCCGCTCTGTGGCAGGGAACATCATAAACAGTGTCTCTGGAACGTCAGGGCAGTTCACAGTCTGTTCCTTGTAGGTCCCAGGCCTCCTTCTCAGGCCTGGCTGTGCTGCAGGGACGCTGCAGTTCGGACTCTTGCAATGGTGGTGGCCACACACCTCCAGGCTTTGGGTGATGGGACCCTTCTTCCCAGCATCAGCCCCCATCAGGTTAAGATCCCCCTCCCAGCCTGGCCTGCAAGGACCCATGGCTGTGGGGGTCTTTCTGCACTGGGCCATTTGCCCAAGGTCCTACCTTGGCTGGCCCCAGTTCCTCACCACATCTGGCTCTGTGGCTGCAGCTCTGCTCCCAGCACATGGTCTGCTCTCCCTGGGCCATGTCTCTGGCTCCGTGGCTGCCCCTCTTCTCCCAGCACAGGATCTGTTCTCCCTGGGCTGTGTCTCTGGCTCTGTGGCAGCAGTTCTGCTCCCAGCACAGGATCTGCTCTTCCTGGGCCGTGTCTCTGGCTCTATGGCTGCAGCTCTGCTCCCAGCACAGGATCTGCTCTCGCTGGGCTGTGTCTCATAGACTCATAGACTTTAATGTCAGAAGGGACCATTATGATCATCTAGTCGCACGACGCAGGCCACAGAATCTCACCCACCCACTCCTGTAACAAACTCTTAACCTATATCTGAATTACTGAAGTCCTCAAATCGTGGTTTGCAGACCTCACGATGCAGAGAATCCTCCAGCAAGTGACCTGTGCCGCATGCTGCAGAGCCTCTGCCAATCTGCCCTGGAGGAAAATTCCTTCCCGACCCCAAATATGGCGATCAGTTAAACCCTGAGCATGTGAGCAAGACTCACCAGTCAGCACCCAGGAAAGAATTCTCTGTAGTAACTCTGATCCCACCCAATCTAACATGTCATCACAGACCATTGGGCATATTTACTGCTAACAGTCAAAGATCTATTAAGTGCCAAATAGGCTATCCCATCATACCATCCCCTCCATAAACTTATCAAGCTTAGTCTTGAAGCCAGATATGTCTTTTGCCACCACTACTCCCCTTGGAAGCCTGTTCCAGAACTTCACTTCACTAATGGTTAGAAACCTTTGTCTAATTTCAAGTCTAAACTTCCCAGTGTCCAGTTTATATCCATTTGTTCTTGTGTCCACATTGGCACTGAGCTTAAATAATTCCTCTCCCTGATATTTATGCCTCTGATATATTTATAAAGAGCAATCTCCCCTCAGCCTTCTTTTGGCTAGGCTAAACATGCCAAGTTCTTTGAGTCTCCTTTCATAAGACTGGTTTTCCATTTCTCGGATCATTCTAGTAGCCCATCTCTGAACCTGTTCCAGTTTGAATTCATCCTTCTTAAACATGGGAGACCAGAATTGCACGCAGTATTCCAGATGAGGTCTCACCAGTGCCTTGTATAACGGTACTAACACCTCCTTATCTTTACTGGAAATACTTTGCCTGATGCATCCCCAGATCACATTAGCTTTTTTAACAGCCATATCACATTGTCTAGTAGTATTGCCTAGATGTCATAAGTTGTATAGGTGAGTGGCTACATCCTGGTAGCAATGGTATTCCACAACGTTTCATAACCTGTGAGCAGTCTCTGATCCCACAGAAACAGGCATTGCTCGACAAAGGCCATTTCCGAGGTTAAACTGGCCACAGGTGCACCTGAATGACTGCACATGCAGCAAGGCTGTCAGCTTGCGTCTGTCAAACACGAAACTCTAAAGGACACTCAGAGATTGCAAGTGACACACACAAATAACGATAGTGAGTTTTTCCATGAAACCCGTATGAATTGAAACTGCTGGTGGCTCTAACATTTGTCTAACCATCACTACCCCAGTTTGGCTCTTTGTCCCCCTCTAGTGGCTCTACCACTTACAACACATATGGCTCCATGACTGTCTTCAAGCTCTCAGAATTCCCTGTTCAGCCAGGCAGCAGCATGGTTTTAAATCCATAAGTTACCATATTGCATTCCTGCAGCTAACGCATCCATGATTATCATTATATTTACATCCTACCTGGAGTAGCCAGGACAATCCAGAGGAGAGCAAGGGCAAGGATTGATATTCTAAGTGTCCATTCACTCGCACCCAAGGTTGAGCCAGCCAGTTTTCTGAGCAAATTGTTCCGAGTGCTGACTTTGGCTCCTGTCTTCTTCAAGTGGTTGCGGTACATCAACGACCTATCCAATGTCACGCTGAGTTAAACTGTGTTTGGGTCATGCTGCACGCATTGGCCGTTTAAGAAGATATTTAACTCGTGGCTTGCGCTTGCATTATGAAAATGAAATATGCTAGAAACTGTCTTGGAAAAGCTTGGCTGCAGGTGTCACTGAGTCCAGTAGTTTGTCATAAACTTCATATCATCATTTAGGACCTTGTCAATTTCTGAGAACTGAGCTCAACATCTGCAGCAGATGTTGGCATAGATACATTTGCGCAACAGTGTAGCTAGCAAGTCATTGATGTACATATTGAACAGTATTGGTGAAAGAAATGAACCTCGAGAAAGACCGTTAATCTGGCACTTCCAGGAATTACAACAGTTGCCCATGTGTACTCTGAGCCACCTATTTTGGAGGAAGAGCTCTGCTACTTTGACCACCCAACGTGGGGCATTTCTCTCAGCCAGACAGTTGAAAGGTTACTTTCCTGATCTTTGTTGGATGGCCTCTAGTGAACTGACCCAACAAAGATCAGGAAAGTAATCTTTCGACTGTCTGGCTGACGGAAATGTGCCATCTTTTGCATTGTGAATCAACATGAAGTCATTCTTAATTGCCCAGTCTATCAACATCTCACTGTCACCATCCAAATCAGTGCACCCCCACTCAGAGTGACTGTTGAAAACTCCAACAAAGATTTCTGAATGACCAAGTGTTGGGAAGACCTGCTGGTCCCAATGCACACTTGTCAGCTTGTATACACTGGCAGTCCTAAAGCCGTTAACCACATTGTAAAAAATGGAGGAAGAGAGCGGAATATCTCAGAGTAACTGGAAGGAACAGATGTGACAGACCAATATTAAGGTTCTTTAGAGGATGAAGAAGAGGTGCCCAGTAAAGACAAGATATAACCACAAGGGAGTTACAGCAACTAATATTTACTAATATTCTGGAGGCCCAATTAACATTTTTGATGGCACAATTTACTAGTATTCTCTTCAATAAATGGCTGGTAATAGGTAACAGTGACACTTTCCCTGAAGTAATTCTTTTCTCCCTACTAGAGTAAGTGAATATAGCACTCCATTACCTGAGTAGCCCTGTAGCGAGCTGATGTGGTTCCCCACTGCCCCGAACGGGGAGGAGCCTTGCCGCACACCAAAGTGGGTGGAGCCAGTGAATCCTGCATCTGCCCCCCAGAGGTCAAGGTGCAGGACAGGAAGTATAAAAACCCAACCCCAGAGCTCACTAAAGGGACAGCCGCCAGAGTGGCTAGATGCCTGCAGCCTAGCTCCTGGTTGGGAGACCCTGGCAATCAGCGACAGACCTGGAGACTGGCCTGACCTGCCGACACCTGACGCTGACTGGAGCCCAGAGGAGCTGTCAAGCCTACCTCTCGCCAGGTACCTTGAGGAGCCCATGGTGCTTGACCCCTTAGAGGACACCACCCAGACCCAGGTACCTCTAGAGGGAGAGTCTGGAAGTAGCCCAGGGACAGCTGACCCTTGTCTGGCTGCAGCCCTGCCAGAGCCCATGTAGCATGTTGCAGCCAGGATCCCCACTGACACAGCAGTGGGTCTTCTGCCACTGCTAGGGCCCCGGGCTGGGATGCAGTGGAGTGGGTGGCCCTGCGTCTCCTCTGCCACCCAGCGTGGGGGTGGCAGTCTCCCCTCTCCCAGGCCCTTCGGAGCCAGGAGTCTGGACTTGATTTTTACCTGCCTTTGCTCAGCCACTGCCTGAGGGCCTGAGCGATTGACACTCTGTTGTCCTGCCTTGACCCAGGGCCAGGGCCTGATCATTATATAACAGTTGCCCAGCTCCTATCTGACAGCCTGAGCCCTTGACTCACTACTGCCCAGTGACCAGGCATGAATAACTGTTTGTGTTTTGCCTTTATTGCTGCTATGGCGAGAGACTCCCGTGGCCAGGCTAATTCCCCATCACAACTGAAAGGAACTAGTTCCCCGCCGCCCAGAGAGGGGCGAGCCCCGGCCAAACCCCTCTACACGCACCTTTCAACCATGCTCTGAAATAGTGGTTGTGCTGGCAACAGATAAATCCAGCACAGAGGTTCTCAAACCGTGGTCCATGTACCACCAGTGGTCCGCAGTCTCCATTCAGGTGGTCCGTGGATGGTTCCCTCTAAGATGTGTGCCTGGGCGGCCACACACAAAAGAATGAAGGGCAACCCACTAATTAGGTGCCTGGACCCTAAGATGCACATGTAAGGTGAGGTGGTGGCCTTGGGGAGAATAGGGGGTAGGTGGGAGGTGGCAGTGGAGTGAGAAGAGGGAGTGGGGGGAATTTGGGACATGCAAGGCTGTGGCAGCCAGGGAAAGAGGTGACTTTCACCAGCTCCAGTGCTGCAGTTGCCAGGGAGAGATGTCCCTCCTTCCCAGCCTCAGCTCGGGAGCTGCTGTGGAGGGGGAGAGAGGACACATCCATTGCTTTTGAAAGGTAAGACTACTGATATTAAAATCTGAGTTGTGTGCTTTTATTTGTAGAACAAAAAATGTTTATTATTAAGGTGTTTTCATACATAGCACTTTTATCCAAAGGGCTTTACAATAGTTAGCTAAGGGTACAAACATCATTTGGAAAGATCATTAAGCGGTCCGCGAAGACCCTCAGCAATTTTCAAGTGGTCTGCGGAAAAAAAGTTTGAGAACCTCTGATCGAACACATTCATTAGTTGTTTGTTGTTGTATACAGAAACAAAACTCCCTCTTGCGATTGGCTGAAAAGAGTCAAGTGATAAGACAGAATTTTCTATAGTCTGCTTCCTCAGAGGAAAATAAGACTAAATTCTGGAGCAAGGTTAGCCAATGATGTCATCTGTGTCAAAAGATAATTCCTGTTTGCCGACTCTCATTGGCAGCCAATCACGATTTATTGTTTTACATATAGAATATCTAAGCAACATTGAGCACATGACTGTCACAGGTCCAGTCAGGTGCTCATGGTGCGAATGCATTTCTTAAATTATTATTATTAAGGAAACTTAACTTAACAACAATTTATTTTTAATTAAAAAAGAAGAAGAGGGGAGGTTTCAGTGGCTGTTGTACATCTCGATAGCATCACCTCCTAATCCCGGCAGCATAACATGGTATGATGATAGCAGGTCCCAATCTGTACTTCACCATCATCGCAGTCATTGTATCGGCATGTCCCGCCTCTCTAGGCAGTAGCTGAGATCTCGAGTCATGCGCTGGCCATTTGCTATGCAAGAAAAAGAGTTGTGTTTGCAGTTGCAAATGCAGGCCGATATCAACTGTGACATCAGGCAGGTCAAAGGACAAGAGGAAATGGCCCATTTATGACAGGGAAAGTCTTAATCAGACCTATGCTAGAGAAATTCACAGGGAGAGAAGTCTAACAGCCCAATGCAATGGCCATTGAACTCTTCCCATTGACTTCAAGAGGCTTTGGAGATGACCACAAGTCAGAAAAACAACATCACAATGACTGTTCAGACCCCAAGTAAGCATCAGAATAGAGGAGACTGAAACCTCCAGAGGCAAGATTTGCCCAGAAGATAGGGCTCTAGAGTAGGAGTCAGGAGACCTTAGGCCCTGAACTTAACAAGATTGCTCATCTGCCTAAATATTTTACCTAAATTTTGGGGAAGCTCAGACCCTAATCCAGACTTTGCACCTGGACAGACCCATTTCTGGTTCTGGGTCAGACAGGGATTGATATTCAGGTGTGTTCTCTCCCTGCCTCCCTCTCCAAAACTTTTGAGAGGAAATTGTGGCTCTGGGTTTAAATCATGCGACACTGAGTGATTATCACTCAAACTGACAGTGAGCACTGAGAGTGAATCCTGGCTCCACTGACGTCAAAGGGACTTTTGTAATTGACGTCAATGGGGCCAGGATTTCACTCCCTGAGATTTCAATATGATTCACTTTAATTCTTGATTGAAACCAGAAATTCAAAGTGAAAATCAGGGGGACCACCCTCCTGCAAAGCTAATCCGCTTTCCCTTTCCACCCTAACCCGCCAGTAGAACCATTTGGGAACCAACAAAACCAAGTTTGGCACGGCTCCAATATTTACATCTCACCTGAAGTGGACAGGCTGAGGCCTGAGAGAACAGTAAGCAGAAAATAGAGAATCCTCATTATTTGAGGTCAGCTGGAATCAGAGGGAAACTGGAAAAATGAGACATAAAGACAAAACTGACTCTCAGGTACATATCCACAGGTGCAGTATAAACAGTCAGAGACAGATAATGAATGCATAGAAAATGAAGCTGAAGTTCTTTGAAAGATGATCACAGATCTCAAATTGACACAGTTTGCCCAATAAAGAGGAGGATGTTAGGAAATCTCTGAATGGTCCCATGAGCCATAATGGTGCTATGGTGATTCAAATAATAATCTTCTTTTCATTCAGCCTCTCGTGTGTAATCCCTTTGGGGTCTAGAGAGCATGGCCCCTTTAAATCTTTTTCCCGGGGGGAGGGGGAGAGTAAGAAAAAAGGAGGAAAACTCCCAGGGGCGGCGCTGGAGCTCCAGGGAGGGAGAGGAGAGCCGGCAGGCCCTGGAGAAAGAAGCAGGGAGAACCTGCCTGAGGCCTGAGCAGGACAGGCCCGATCAGGGACAGCCCAAGACAGGACCGGGAGGAGCCCTGTGCCAGGAAGGAATCACCCGAGAAGGATGGGCCAGATCTGGACTCAGTATCACGACTGCTCAGAGCTGCATGGGGCTGTGAGTACTGGGGCTTGTGACTCTGCATTCGGAACAAGGAGGGAGGCTGCTTGCTAGTTAAGTGGGGGAGGTGGTCGCTCTGTGTGGCTTTGCAGAGACCAGCAGAAGAGGACACCAGAGGGGTTTGCTGGGGAAAGTTCACTGGTGCCAAAGACGACCAGGAGCCCCCAAGACTCACCACTAGACTGGAACTTTGCTCAGGACTCCTGAACTCTGTGTGCACGCACATTGCTCAGTGTCTGCCCTTCCAGACTATGCTCCCACTGGGCCTATGGGCCTTGGTTTGGATGCAGCCCTGTTTTACTGCTTTCCCTATATTTCCCCTTGTTCTTTTTCTCCTCTCATCCGTCTGTCAATAAATATCTTCCTTTCTTATATCCATTGTACTTTTCCGGTGGGTGTGTGTGTTCGCTCTGGGGGGGGTTGAAACAGGTGCCCCTGGGGTGGAAGGGATTTTCCCAGCTGCATTCCTGTGCGCGCTGTCTCTTGGCCAGAGCTGCCTGCAGCGCAGACTCCATCTTGTCCACAAGGGCGCTAAAGTTACACGTTTCCTCCTTGATTCCCACAACAGCCAACAGTTGTCATGGTCTAAAGTCTGCATGTTTCCCACTTTCATATAAAGGCCAACCTATCCCCCATCTCCCACCTGCAGCACCACCCAGGCATCCATGTGTCCAAATTTGTTGCATCACCTGTTCTGTCTCCAGGTTGGTTGTAAGCTCCTGGGATCAGGTGTCCTTAGTACATCTGTGGGTGCTCTCAAATCACACTAATAGGGGAAGCAGATACAAATGAATGAAATGAATTGAGCTTGAGCTACCTGGTACTTACAGCTCAACACCCCTCAGACTTGCTTCAAACCAAAGGCTCAGCTGGCAACAACAGATCCACTCCCAGCTGCTGTGGCAGGCTAAGGGTCAGCTGCTACCCCCAAAAACTGCAGAGAAGAGAAACAAGAGAGATACTGATCCTGGGTTCCTTAAGAGATAAAGACAAAGAGCCCTTGAGTTCAGACAGAGTTTTCCTAGCAAAGCTCACGGCATTAGGGGGAGAGGCCATAGAGCCATTGAATTACCTGGAGCCTACAGTATAGCACTGTTCTCACACCTTGGCTGTGCCCACAGCAGTGCCCACAGTGCCTCTGCCAACCACTTGTTTGGAACCTTATTGTTACAGAGAAGAATAAAATCCTGTCTTGTGATTGGCTGAAAAGAGTCATGGGACAAGTCTAGAATGTTTTTCTCACTGTTTGTCTACACTAGGTCCTGCTACATTCTGGAGCAGTATTAGCCAATCAGATTACATAGGTAAATGTATCCATTCTGACAGGCTGCAATGGAGTTCAGTTCTACTTCATCAAATATTTAGCTTCTCAGAGGCATATACATGTTTCTGCTTCTTGGATGGTTTATCAGAAATAACTATTTTCCCCCTGGACGTATAGATGTCATAGATTCCAAGGAACCACTGTGATCATCAAGTCTGACTCCCTGTATAACAGAAGTCAGAGAACTTCCCTGAAATAACGCCTGTTTGAATCAGAACACATTTTTTTATAAAGTCCAGTCTTGATTTAAAAATTGCCTGTGACGAAGAATCCACCGCAAACCTCGGAAAATTGTACTAGTGATTAATTACTCTCACTTAATTGTCATCACTTCTAACTGCAAGTCTCTTTTAGAGTATTAGTTTTCAATAAAAAATAGTGGTGCTGAGCAAATTCATACCAGGATTTAGTGATCTCCAGACATTCTCATTTAAAAATCCAACACTTTAAGAAGGGTGGCCACACCCCCGGGAAGGCTGAATTGGGGGAATGTGGAATAGTTAATGGTGCCATAGATCTGTTCTCCTTTTCTTCTGCTGCAGAAGCTGTATCTGTGCATGCTCTGGCTGTGTAGTCACAATGCCACTGAAATTCAGCCTGGCCGCCCCTCCATTCAGATGCAGGGACAACCAGGACAAATGGAGCTGCAATTTGGCCCATTGGGAGTCTGTTACTGTACAGCAGAGTGGGGTGGAGTCTGCTGAGAACATGACTCCTGGTGACACCAGCTCCTGCGCAGTGTGGGTGAGAGAGGGGAGACTCCCCTGCCGAGGGAGATGGGGTCCCTGCGGAGGAGGGAGGACACCAGCAGGGAGTGGAACAAGGTACCTGCTGGGGTAGGGGGCAGGGACTGGATTTTGCACTCCCACTAAGAAGTACCTGAATTTTCACCCTGTTAAGTAAGCACCCAGACTGCCAGCCACCTCAGGTCTAGCCAGCCCCCTTCTATTTGCTACCCATTGGGATACCAAGGTTGCACTAAAAGAAGGTTAGAGTGGACCACTGGGGTTGTGGTCTGGTTGGATCCCTGCTCCCACAGAAGGTATCTCAGGGTTAGCCGTCAGTGTCCGACTCACCAGCAAAATCTGATAGCAGGGAAGCCACTCCCCCTCTGCAGCCTACATGCACAAAGGCAGGGAAATATTTCCATACCCACTGGAGCAAGGAATTGTTGTGCCCTGAGCATTCAGCCAGGTGCCTGGGGGCTTTCATGGGTTCTCATCAGAGTCTCAAACTATCAGAGAAGGGTCTCAGTGGCACCGGATTATGGAATCTGGCCTGGGGCACCTGAATCTGACCCTTTTGGCCGTGTGCCTCATCTGAACTTCCCAGGAGTTGAAACAGGCTGGGCTGGGACGGTACCATTTCCCATCATGTGTCGCTCACCTGGGGCCTGATCCAAAGTCAGTGGGAAGATTCCCATTCACTTGAATGAGTTTTGGATCGGGCCCTTCAGCTCAGGGCCCATTGCGTGCCAAGCTGCAAAGCAAAAGGAACAAGATATCAACAGCTTCCAAAGAATGAGCAAGCTGGGAGTTTCCAGTTTCTTTGCTTCTGAGCTGTGCACGCAGCTGACTCGTCCTAATAGTAAAACTACACCAACCCCCCTGCAGCCCCACCACTAAGATTTTCAGAACTGCCTAATTACTGTGGGTGGCTTGGTTCTGGGGAGCCTGGCTGCTTGGGCATTGAAAAGTGGCATGTCATTGACTCTGCGCTCCTTTGTGGCTGTCCCTTCTGTCTGGGACCTTTGTTGCTGTTTTCCTTGTTTCTGTGCTTAGTTTACTCCTGACACCATGTCATGTTCTTCTGTGTCACATGTGGACTGGTCACAGAACTTGTTTATACACCCTAGATGTGTCCATCATGAGATCCTCCAGTACTTTGCCAGGTAAGGCTGAGGTTCCTTTAAATAAGGTATATTACACACAGCGCCACCTAGTAGCTGAGCAGTATAATACAAATTCGCTTTCCTTTACGGTCTCTGTATAAACTGAACCAGGTTTAAAACTTTTTAATGCTGCCTAGTGACTGGTTTGACTTTAACTAGATAAATTCATGGAGGATAGGTCCATCAATGGTTATTAGCCAGGATGGGCAAGAATGGTGTCCCTAGCCTCTGTTTGCCAGAAGCTGGGAATGACCTACGGGGTGGATCACTTGATTACCTGTTCTGTTCATTCCCTCTGGGGCACCTGGCACTGGGCCCTGTCAGAAGGCAGGATACTGGGCTAGAGGGACCCTTGGTCTGAGCCAGTAGGGCCATTCTTATGTTTTCTTTGGGCCTGTATATTCTATCTAAATTAATGTGGCAGGGGACTCAGTGCTGCTGGGCTGTATGAGAAGGGAGAAGGGCTCACCAACCATCATCACTCCAAGATGAGTGGGTTCACAGTATAACTCTACACATAATTATGGTGTGATTTGTACAAGATGAATCATGTGCAGTGTCACTGGAAACGTTATGATTTGCTGAATATGATTATCCTGTTTGTGTGCATGTATTATTTTTGTATCTGAAGATATGAATATTGACTATGTATCTGTATTTCAAATGTGCTTACTCTGGAAACACCCACAGCCAGCATTTCAGGTACAACAATGAAGAAGCTAGACAGGGCTGATGGCCCATCGGCAAAGATAATAGACTACGAAAGGGCTTAGCCGCCTTTTAAATGTTTCAGCTGGCCTGTAAGTAATGGCTGCTGTGACTCAGCAGGGCATGTGACCAGCCCACATGACTCTGAACTCCATTTGGGGTATCAGTGGTTTTCTACAAACTGGACTGGAGACTGCGTTTGGAACAAAGGGTTCCCACCATATGTTAAGCTATATCAGGTGGGGTGTGACATCATCTGGGGGCCACAGTCTCCACACAAGAGAAATCCTGAAAGCATCTGAGGAACAAAGACTGAACTGAGGGAAATGCTGTTCTCAGAGTAAAAGGATTTCTAGCCTGTGTATGGAAACTTGATGGACTGCTTGTATCATCAACCAGGGTGAGAAATTGCTAATTCATATCTAACCCATCTAGTTTTTTAGGCTTAATTGCGGTTTTTGTTTATTTGCTAGGTAATCTGTTTTGATCTGTTTGCTATCACTTACAATCACTTGAAATCTATCTTTGTGTAGGTAATAAACTTGTGTGTTGCTTTATCTAAATCAGCGTGTCTTAAAAGTGAAGTGTCTGGGGGAAATCTTAGTGTGGTTAACAAAGGCTGTTGCATATTCCTCTCCACATTGAGGGAGGGGAAAACTGGGTAATAAATTCATACTGGTTGGGATTTTGATCAGGGCAGGATGGTACAACGCTGGGGAGCTGAGGGTATCTTGGCTGTAGTCTCTCTATTGTTGGCTCACGTAGTGGCTAGTCAGCCTGCATGTAACTGCAGTTGGGTGTGTCCCTGGCTGTGCGAATGCTGGTGGGAGTGTAGGACCGAGAGCGGGTCTGCAGCTTGTCACAGCACCACAGTGTGAGAGGAAGCCCAGGCTGGTAGGTCAGAGGGCTCAGTGGTACCCCAGTTCCAGGAAGCACCCCAGGGGAAACCCATCACACACAGCATGAGAGCAGAGGCCCCAGATTGCTTTAAACTGGCCTTAGGGAAGATAGAAGCACCTGATTGCAGGAAAACTCACTCTGAGACCATGTCTACACCTACTAGCTAGGCTGAGCTGTGATCAGTAGGTTATTAAAGAAATGCTTCCTGAAAACTGATTTGAATTTCCACATTGTAACAGAGTCTTTACTGTGAAAGAAAGAAGAGAAAAACATGCAGTGCACACCCATGTAAGGATTCATATGGTTTTATTATAGAGGTGTGATTTAGCACCAGTTTGTTTTCAATGCAAGTAGAAGGGTGCAGATTCATCTTAATTTTAATTAAGATAATTTAACTTAGTTTCCGATTTTAATGCAAGTAGAATGGTGCAGTTCATCACCAGGCTGAGGTCTCAGGTCAGCTCTCCAGCTGTCAGAGTCACTAACACATTCTAATCCCTCTCTCTGCAGCATTTCATTGTGTGGTGATAGCAGGTGGCAATCTCAATTTCATTGTAATAGCAGCTGTCAAACCGGCACACCCCATCTCTGTTTCTGCAGCTGACAGCATCACGATTCACACCTTTGCCTGTACACAGAGCAGATTGAGTTGTCAGCATCTATTCTGGGTTTACTCCTAGTTTGGAAACATAAGAACATAAGAACGGCCGTACCGCGTCAGACTAAAAGTCCATCTAGCCCAGTATCCTGTCTACCAACAGTGGCCAATGCCAGGTGTCCCAGAGGGAGTGGACCTAACAGGCAATGATCAAGTGCATCTGACGAAGGCGGTATTCACCCACTAAAGCTCATGCTCCAATACGTCTGTTAGTCTATAAAGTGCCACAGGACTCGGCTGCTTTTACAGATCCAGACTAACATGGCTACCCCTTTGATAATGATCAAGTGATCTCTCTCTCCATGCAACTCCATCTCCCTCCTTCTGACAGCAGAGCTAGCGGACCATTTCTTAACCCATCCGCGCTAATAGCCATAATCGACCTTAACACAGCCATGAATTTATCAGGTCGCTTTTAAACGTGCATATGACCTAGCCATTCACACCTCCTCAGGTAGGAGTTACACAGGTTAGCTGTAGCGTGGAGATGAAGAGAACTTCTTTTATATGGTTTGTAAACTGGCTGACTTCTTAATTTCTTTGGTAGACCCTAGTTTTGTATATGGAGAATAAGTAAATACTTGTCCTTATCCACTTTCTCCAATCACCGATGTTTTATATGACTCTATCATATCCTTGTCTCCTCTTTTCAGATGAAGCAGGCCTGGCTCTTTAATCTCTTTCCTCTATGGAGACCGTTTCAAGCCCTAATCATTTTAGTCTTGCTTTCTGAACCTTTTTGAGTCGCAACTAGAATATCTTGTTTAGCCGTGAAGGTGAGACAATCTTGTAACAGTAATTCGAGATGCTGGCGATCCATCTCCATTTATTAAGGGCGTAATAAACTAATTCTCAGTCTGTATTCTACTATTCCCTTTTTATATGATTCGTAAATCTTGTTTGCTTTTTTGACCACCTCTGCATACTGCGTGGACATCTTCAGAGAACTATCCACGATGACTCCAAGATCTTTTTCCTGACTCGTTGTAGCTAAATTAGCCCCCATCATATTGTATGTATAATTGGGGTTATTTTTTCCAATGTGCATTACTTTAGTACTTCCAATGTGCAACATTAGTATGGTTGTAAATCTTGAGCAGCATAACAATCATTTCTCTGGAGTGGATCTGTGGGCAACCGTCTTTACAAAGAGTTTGAAGGTATGATAGTGTAAAGACAGGTTTAGCCGTGGACGGGCCCTGAACCGACACTGTGGCCCTTTGTCCATTTCTTTCATTTCTTTCTGTAATTAAGAACTTAAATGTCTAAAGTTCTTGTAAAGCATCAAGATACATGAAGAAGAAGCCAGGTAACCAGAGAAATAGAAGAATACATCTGAGACATTTATAAAGTAAAGCAAAATGTTTGAAATTTTTAAAAACTGTCTGAGAGCCCAGATCAGAAATGATGAAAAGTAGAGACCCAAATATTACAAAAACATAAGATGTGAAAATCAGGCACTTTCTCACTTACTAGCAGCATCCCAGGTAACTAATATATGTAAATTTATACCCTACCCATCACAGAAGTATCTTAGAGGCAGATTTTTAAGGTGTTCAGGCACCTAAAGATGCAGAAAGGAGTCTAGGGGAATTTCCAAAAACACCTGGCTACCTAATTCCCATTGAAAGGAAAGAGAGTAGGCATGTAGGCACTTTGGAAAATCTAGCTAGGCTCCTCTCTGCATCTTTAGGCAACAGAACACCTTTAAAAGTCTGGCATTTAGTGCCTTATAAAATCCAGTCATCTATGTGAGTGGTCTTGGACCACATTTTTGCTTCTCTCTGTCTGTCGAGAAGCAGGTTAGAACTTCATTTCTCTCTTCTTGCTCTTCCTTTTAGAGTTTCTGATTCCGCATCCCTCCAGTCACAGCTGATGATGACACTGCAAACACCTAAACTAGCCTATATCATTAGTGGTAGGAGAAACAGAAGGATGGGCTGGAGTATGTGTGAAAAAATTTATAACATTAAATTTTTTCTTCTCTCTACATAATTATGACAATCTCCAATCCCTATGCCGTTACCAACCACTAAAAATCCAAAGCAGAGCAAACAAAAACTAAATGTTCTTTAGAAATTGCCAAAATGTTTCTGAATTATCGTTTTCCATTATTTTTCTTGTCAAGTAGGGAGAAAAGAATTACTTCAGGGAAAATGTCATTGTTACTGGTTACCAGCCATTTACTGCAGAGAATATTACTAAATTGCAGCTACCAGAAATGTCCTCCAACTCAAAGACAAACTAATGAAGCATGTGAAAAAACCCTGATAGCCATTGACTATTCCACAAGGTTTCATAACCTATAAACTGTCTGATCCAACAGAAACAGGCCTTGCTAATCAAAAGCCATTTTCAAGGTTATGCAAGCCACACGTGGCACCTGAATGACTGCACATTCGGCAAGGCCGTCAGATTAGAGTTCAGTGTTTGACAGCCTCAAAAACACTCTGGGATTATGAGTGTTGTGTGCAAATATAAAAAGAATATTTGTTGACACCCATATGGATTGAAACTGCTGTGTGGCTCTAACATTTGTCTAATCAGCGCCAACCCACTTTGGCTCTTTGTCCCCCTCTAGTGGCTCCACTACTGTTCCAAGCTCAAAGAATTACCTATTTAGCTCAGGCAGTAGAGACTCGCGTTTTTATAGATCCAGAGGTTCCCAGGTTGCATTCCTGCAAATAGCCCATCCATGAGCATCGTTACATTTACATCTTACCTGGAGCGGCCAGGGCAATCCAAAGGCGAGCAGCAAACAGACGGTAAAAGAAACTCATAGCTGAAGGTCAGCTGAGATCTTAGAGTAACTGGAAGGCACAGATGAGGAGACAGAGTGATATTAAGGTAAAGAAGAGTTGCCCAGTACAGCCCATGTGTGACCCTAAAAGCATCCCTGTGCCAGAAGGCAAGGGCCCCCCTGGTATCTAGCAGTGAGTTTCAGCTGGTTTGACCGACTCAGTGTACCCAGCTTGCTCTTGTTATAATCTGTATCTCTGAGACGTCGTGTCATATGTCGTTGGCAAGCTAATAACTCATTGATCATTAATATTCTTGCAGGATGTATGTACAGTCGACCATAAAGAATTATTTGGAGGTGCTGAAATTATGTGACTAAAGTGTGTTTAAACCAGGCATGTCAGGGGGAGTTGATAAACAGGTTGTCTCCAGACACAGGAAGGAGGCCAACACCTGAAACCAGGCCTGGCCAAATTCAGTGGGCTATTCATACATACAATAGTTGCAGGAAGAGATCATTTGCATTGCAAAAATCAGCAGCAGGGTGGAAAAGAGAGCCTGGAGTCTACACCAGACAGCATGGTGTCCACAGGCAGCAGGGAAAAGGAGCTTTATCTGGGGATACGTTCACATTTTCCACGGCTGGCAAAGGAAGATTGGTTAGCAAACTCCTTTGAACAAAGACGGTAGCTTGTTAACTTGGGTCTTAGGCAGTCAAAAACATATTTTTACTTTAGCTGGTTTGTAACCCTTTCTATTTGTATCTCTTGTATTTGAATGACGTTGTTTTACTTTTTCTCTAAACCATCCCAGTACTTTGATTGAACTGAAACGATTGGTAACTCCAGTCAAGATAACCAGATGCTGTTTCTGTCTCTTTAGGAGCAGCCAACGTGACAACTGCTGTTAAGTGTGAGAAGGCAGGGCACTGCAGGGAGCCAGTCTGGGGGGAATTCAGGACTGGGAATTGTTGGAGTCACTCTGCAAATGGTAACTGGGCAGTGGAAGCCTGGCTGTGACCTGCATGGTTGTCTGAGGGCTGTTGGTGTCTGTGCTGTAAGCCACAGAAGAAGAGCATTTAAGGTACCCAAGTTGCAGAGTGGGCAGTGAAACAACCTCTTACTGGTCTGAGTTGAACCCCAAAATGTCACACCAGGATCTGAGGGCCTAAAAATCACGAACTTCATTTACCTGGCCAGCACCTTGTTAATGACGCTCGGAACTGTTGCTGCTCACACCAGATACATCTGACGCAGTCAGCAGCTGCTGTCATAGACAAGAAGAAAATCCTCTCTTGTGATTGGCTCAGATCAGTCACGTGCTAAGCCTGGAATTTTCCCATTGTTTATTTTCTCAGAGGTCAACAATACTGAATTCTGGAGCAAGGATGGGATGACCAGATGTCCCGATTTCATAGGGACAGTCCCAATTTTTGGGTCTTTTTCTTATATAGGCTCCTGTTACCCCCAACCCCCATCCCAATTTTTCACACTTGGTGTCTGGTCACCCTAAAAAAGGTTAGCCAATGCTGTTGTCTGTGTCCAAGGATAAATCCTTTTTGCTGACTGTCATCTGCAGCCAATCAGGATTTATCCTTTTACATATGCAATTTGTAACCAATCATTCAGCACACGGCTGTCAAGACTCTGGCAGGGCATTCCCTTCTGGCCACCCACCTGACCCCTCTGACAGTGAGCCAAGACTCTAGCTTTCTGGATTGCTGGGTGTTTGAAGTTCACTGGGTCTCAGCAGGCTGCAGCACTGTGTCCTCCCTGGGCCTGTCTGGTATGTTTCCTGGGCCCTGACTCTCAGCCTGCTACTCCTCCCTGGAAATGCCCACCTGCCTTAGCCCCCTAGAACTAGCGTTGACCCCTGAGATTCCCCAGTTACTTAAACATGTCACTTTCCCAGAACTCCTTCCCAAAAGCTGTGAAGCTTCTGGTTTACAGTCTAAGTACAGCTGGAAACACGCAGTAGTTGTGAAGCATTTAACACACACACGGAGACATTTTGCACGCAGTCCAACACCTTACTCCACTTTTACTCAATAATGTAAAGCACAGGAGAGGATACACCATATAAAACAATAAACCATCTCAAACCACACTGTCTCTCAGTAGTTCCCCCTTTCCTTGTGTTGCCAGGAGGGACCATCCATCTCCAGAAAGGCTGGTGTCATGCTGGCTTTTACATGCTGATTTTTTTCTCCCTTCTGGACTGGAGAAAATGGCCCATTAGCAGAGCATTTTCTGCCCTTTCTAAACTTTCAGCCCATTGTCAGATAAGTCCCTGGTCCAGCCTCTGGCCAGGTGACTTTGTTGCAAGGGCAACCTCCTTCATGCTAAACCAGTTCTTATGGGCAGAGACCAGTCTTTTTTGTCAGCAGTTCCTAGATTTCCACTGTTTGGGTACCTAAAGCCACCTTCCCTTTGTCAACAGCCTTGTATCTCTATGTATTGGGACTTCAGCCCAACAGGGAGGCAGAGGACAATGGATAAGGCTACCAAGAAGCGTGTTCAAAATTGAGTTTGCAATTTGACAAAGATACCTACATATCGCCTCACACAGAATTAATAAATTATACAGCCAAATTCCGAAAGCGTCACAGCAATATTAACAGCTCCTTCCCGCATGGTTCATCTGAGGCAAATACTATTTATTTTTCTGGACTTCTAACTTCTTGTCCTTTAAAAAATGTTAGTTCTAAAGAAAAACTGATACGCTTAAGAAATTCCTGGGCAAGCTGGAGAGGTTTCCAGATACTTCTGATGAAACTTTTCAGAGTATGGAATAATCCCCGGCTGCCTTTTGTTTCAACGAACCTTACGTTTTTGGTTCTTGGTCCTGGTTAACATAAATCTTTCCGGACAATAAATGTTGGCGTTTATCTCAAGTGAAGTCAGAGGGTCAAATCTTCAGCTGGTGTATCTTGCCATAGCTCCATTTAAGCCAATTCTCACATGGTGTAAATTGGTGGAACCCCATTGACTTCAGCTGAGCTATGACGATATACAGCAGCTGAGGATCTGGCTCAGTATCCATGTATTCTGGACAAGAGCTCACCTCTTCGTAGTTAAGGTTACAACTAGCTTCATTAAAACCACTGTATTTTCTCAGCAACCTTATTGCTTTAATTTGAAAATTGTTTGGCTGACATATTTACCCTGACGGAAAAGGAGGGCAGTTATCAAACTATTTTTGAGTTGCAGAGCATTACAAAACCACCCTGATCTGAAATGCTGACTCTTATTTGAAGATGTTTTGTCTCCCTCTAGCTCAGGCTGAGCTGCTCAGCAAGCCCATATGTTGGTTCTAATTGAAGGACATAAGGTTGTCACTGAGCAAAAGTTATTCATTGTTTTTATGCGGTGTTTATTATTGAGGCTAAGTCTTGTTTCCATTGATTTGAATAGGAGTTATGGACAGAGTGGCTGATGGGTGTTTTAGTGACAGATTTCAGTGGGGTCATGTTGTGTACAGAAAAAAAGTTGTATTAAAATTGTCAGCAACCACTTCAAATGCTCAGGGAGTTCCTGGTCCTGCTCACATGCTTGGGGACTCTCTAGGGAAGCATTTGATCTTAGCCAGTCTGCAGCCAGTCAGCCTACAGTAAAATAGGCTGAGTTGTGCCTCTCTGATTTAGGGAGCAGCCTGCTTTGTCTCTCTCTTAGTTTTGAGGGGTTTGTTCTGAATTCCAAGAAATAAAGTCATGTTACCTTGCCACCTTCTTCCAGAAGTTTATCTAACCTCTCTGTTTGTACGCCATGAAACATAACAGTGCAGAACTCCGTACTCTCAGTGTGGGTTCATATGGTCTTCTGTGGCATATTAAAAAGAACATAATGGTTCTTCTATAGCTTCAAGCTAACAGTGATTTTCCTTAGCGTAAATGAGAGTGGCCTTGTAATAGGATGCACACACCTTTTATGAGCACTGCCTTGGCAGAGTGCATGCCTGCACACTCTCTCTCTCTCTCTGATTGTCCCTCCTCTGGGCTAGAGCAGCACCCCAGGGCTCCCTCCCTGGAGACAACGTCTTCATGCTCTTGTGGCTTCCTGGCTACAGCTCTCCAGCTGGGCCACTGTAGTTCAGTTCCTTCCCTCTAGGGTGTCTCACTGTCCAGGCCACTTCCCCCAGTGGCTAATGGGGGTTGGGGGGAAGACCCAAACCTGCCCACTACTCCAGGTCCCAGCCCAGGGACCTTGTAGATAGCAGCTGTCTGCTGTGTCCCTTTATCTAAGGCACATTGCTGCTCTAATTCCCGGGGCCACTTTCCCACAGCCCTGTGCTGTCTTCACCCTTATCTCAGGGCCTTGTCCTGATGGAGTCCCCACAACTAGCTCAGGGCTCCTTCTAACTTTCCCCAGCTTCTGGCAGCACTGCCCTGTCCAGGGTGCTGTAGCTCCATCAGCCAGCCACACTCCTACAACTCCAGCAAGGAACTGAACTCCCTCTGGCCCTGCAGCTCTTCTTATAGAGGCTGCTAGGCCCTGATTGGCTGTGTCCCACATAGCCACTGTAGACAGCTTGGAGGACCCTCTCCACTGCCCTTTTTTGGGGTGGGGTGTGGCAGGGCCACCGGGCCACCAGCATGGGGCCTCAGAGGGTCTGGTATACCCCATCACAGGCCTGTCTTTTTTGGAGCTATATGGACAAGGGTCCAGAAGCCCTGCTTAGCTTTGACAATATTTTCAAACTTGGGTACCCACAATTAGGCACCTAAACCCATATTTAGGCACATAAATAAGATCCTGATTCAAAGCCCAGCGAAGTCAATGGTAAAGTGATCTGAGCACACACAACACCCCTGGAAGCCAAGGTTGGACGTTTTCTGGCCGTAATGCTTCATATTTCACTGGGGCTATCATAAGCCTAACTCCCAAATCTGGACCTTAGCGTCCAGAAATCTGGGTGCCTAGCATGAACCCTTCTAAGCTTAATTACCAGCTTAGCTTTGATCTCGCTGTCACCATCCAAAAATTCCAGGGTTTTGGCCCCCTCTGGTCTCCCCAAA
>NC_133771.1:10616389-10655565 GCF_003597395.2 Chelonoidis abingdonii | reverse complement strand
GAAAAATCCGGTTTCCTGATTGGTCCTCTGGTCAGGTGTTTGGTTCTCTTTGTTAACCCTTTACAGGTGAAAGAAACATTAATCCTTCCAATGTATGGGCCTTTTTACATCTTACCTGGAGCAGCCAGGAAAACTACAGAGAGAAGAACAAACAGATGGTGGAAGATTTCATGGTGGAAGATCAGCCTGCAGTTCAGCGTTGCTGGATAGACGAGGCAGTTGGACAGAGTAGAAGAGACCATTTAAATGATGCATATACTCTAATTTACTTATACAGGTTTTCTGTTCAAATCCAGAATTTGAGGGAAACCCTGGGTATAAATTTCTTGAAAATCAACATTTGGGGTTTACGCTTTATGCCTCTTATTGTCACTTTGACCCCAGCGCACTGTTCCCCACAATGAATCTTTTCACACGTTGCTCATTGGCCATTTCCACACTTGGTTGGTATTTGGAGATTGCTGAAACCCCACAGCCACTGTAGCAGATGCATGTGGAGGATTTATATCCAGCTGCCAGGGTAAGAGGGAATTTGGTAAAGTGCAAGTCAGTGCCCAATAAAAATAACTAAAAGAATCTTGTGAGCACTTGCTAGATAAGTACCCGAGGGTCAGTTCCATTGTGTTGGGGTATCAGGCCATGCCACTCAGCTAACAGGGACTTTCTCTTGATGATGGACTACATATAACATACTTAGACTTAGTCTTCTGAATGGTGTTTGACTTAGTACCACACAACATTTTGATTTAAAAACTCAATATAAAATTAATGTGCCACATTGTGATGGAGTGTCCACTCCACACTTGCCCTGAAGGGGTTAATGGAGGCCTGATGGGCCAATTTACCTATTAGGGTGACGGCTGAGAAGAAAGCCCTAACTAGGGGAAGCTCACCTGTGTGGGAACAGGCAGGGCTTCTGTAAAGCCCAGGAGCAGCAGGAAGGTAGTCTGCAGTCTCTCTCTGGGAGAAGGGAGGTGTGTTTGGGGAAGGTGTGTATAGAGAGAAGTAGATCACAGTTACTCCCTAGGAGGAGGACGCAGTAAGGCTGGCAAAGAGAGGGGGGAGTGCCGGGGTAGGAAGCAGCCCAGGGGTTAAGCAGCAAGGTTGGGGACTTTGCAGACCTTGGCTGCATGTTGTAGGGCCCCTGGGCTGAAACCCAGACTAGACCATGGGCCCGGGGAAGTGGCACGGGTAGGGCAGTGAACGGGAAGACAGCCTGGGTCATTGTGGCCGTGACAGAGATTTTGAAGGACCAGGCCCTGGAATAGGGGAACATTGAGTGACCTGGCTGGAGGGCTGAGTCACGAAGAGGATGCAGCAACTCCTGAGGCAAGAAAGCATACAGAAAAGGGCATCAGTCTGGTGAGCTCTTCCCCAGAATGCCCAGGAGGAAGTGCCATAGCTGCCGCAACTTCTGGAGAATGTGATCCTTTTTGCTATGCCCGTACATTCGAATGGGTCTGGAAGCCTAAGCTCTGGAACAGGACGGCTAGCGGAAATGAACAACAGGGAACAAGCTGAAATCTGAGATTCCTGGCGCAAGAGAGGGGCTGCAGACCAGAGAGAGGGATGGAGTGACAGCGTTCAACAGCATGAAGGGGTGTCAATCTCGCAGAGCTAATCCCCGAAACAGCCAGGAGGAGGCGCCAGACTAGCGGTGAGTGGAGAGCACCGTCACACACACCTGAAATGGATTACAAACTGGCTAACTAAGGTCTCAAAATATAATTATAAATGGGTAATTGGAGGGTGTGTTTCCAGTGGGGTCCCTCAGCAATTGGTTCTTGGCCCTACGCTACTTAACATTTTATCAATGACATGGAAGAAAACATGAAATCATCACTGGATTGCTTAGTAAACTGGGTGCAAGCCAAACAACGCATGTTTGGGGTGTTTTGGCAAAAGAGCAAAAACTACAAGTGTCAAGTGAACTATTTCAGCCAAAACCACAAGATTTTTAGTTTTTTCAATGAACGCTTGCCTTCCCTCCCTCCCCACCATAATGAATATTTCCTATGGAAATTCCCATTTTGAGAGAGAGGCATTTTCCACCCAAAAAAACCCAGGCTCTGAGACCACCACCCCCACCCTGCTGGGTTTTCAGTGTCAGTCCCAGCCCGAGTGGAAATGTCTACACTGCTCTTTTTAGCCCCATAGAGTGAGCCCAAGTCAGCTGACCTGGGCTCTGAGGTTTGCTGGCATAGGGTGGGGGGAGGGGAAGTTGCAGTGTACACATACCTCTCTAGCTCAGGTCTCCATCTGTACAATGGGTGTAACAGCACGCCCTGCCTCAGGGGGATGTCATTTTAGAATAAATATATTGGCATGTGAGGCGCTCAGATACTGTAGTAATGAGGGACAGATAAGTAAATAAAATGAGATAGATAGATAGATTAGATAGCAATTTGCATACTTGGTTATCCCCCCACTTCAACTTCCAACCAGATTACGACCAGAGATGGCAGCAACTCAAAGAGTCCAGATCTGGGTTTCTGATTGAAGAGATTTATACAGTGCATCACACACCTGAGGCCATTTGCAAAATACATATTTGGATCCAGATTCAGATGCCACTGGCTCCTAAATTTAATGGGGAGCCAGAATTTGGGACTACAGTATCTATACGATAATTACAACAGTAGCAGAGGAAAATATAGGACACAATCACGGCCACGAGTTTTGTTTGAAATTAAAGGAAGAAGACGTAGCAATAGGTTGTATCTAACAGAGAACAGCAATTATTCATCTTGATGCCACCAGCTCTTCTGTTACACGTTCTTCTCCCTAGAGACTCCAAATCTTCACTGGCTCTTTCTTAGCTCTCAGGTCTGCCGGCTCTTTATTTCTTCCTTCTGCAGCAGAACCGTCTACGAAAGGTACACATCCCAATCTGCCTCTCGTTCAGAAAGCAGAAAGCTTCCCTGCACCTGCCATGCTTCCCCTTGCAAGCCAATGAGTCTATCAGATGTAAAAGGTTCCCATCTCCTGCAGAAAGAAGAGGTTTGTTTTTATTCACAGGCACGAGGCGATGGGAGTTGGGATGATTGTTGATGGGAGTTGGGATGATTGGTCAACAGCTGTCCAGTAGGGAACCTCTCCCCCATGAATGTTGGCAAGATTAAGAAGTCAGTGATTCTTCCTGAAGACCTCAGTGTAGTTACTGAGTGGGGAAATGGCCACTTGGAGAAAAATGTGTGTGTGAATTTCTCAGGCTTCCAAGCTGCTGACTTGGAGAGCTGCCAGACCTCTGAATCCCTGTGGAGCCCCAATCAAAGTCAATGGACTTTGGATGAGTGCAGGGTCTGCCTAGATCCAGTTGTAGGATAGGGGCCTAGGCTAAGACAGAACAGGTGATTGTAGCAGGCAGCAGAGAGGAAATGGGAGGGGGCAGAAGGGGAACACAAGGTTGCATAGATCAGTTACATGCAAAGTTAGCAACATCTCAACTTTTCTAAGTGGACTAAATAGGGAGATCTACAATACCACCAAGAGGCTTGAAATCAGCGCAGAATTGCTGAAAGAAGGAATGAACTGTGAGATCCACAGGTCTAAGGCCTGGGCTACACACAGATTTGTACTGGCTTGGCTAAAGTCATGATTTCAAATCACTTTCTTAACCTGAGGCAACTTTATATAAGTTTAATCCCTGATTTACATCAGTTTGGTTTGTACCTTTGCTTTTACAGGGGCAGTGTGAGACCAGGATAAGTGTGTCCACACAGACATTTACCCAAATTGTGCTTTGTATCTATTCAAGTTAAACTAGTGCAACTTGTGTGTGTGAACAAACCCCCAGTGACTTCATTAGAAGCCCATCTCCAGAGTAATTCAAATTAAATTACACAGAGCAGGTTGTTTATTTAAGAACAATGCAGAGAGTGAGCTACTGGACTGAGTATCCTCAGTTAGTTACTTCATACAGGACACACTACATATTTAAGGTAATATCAATCATTTTCATTACAGCAACACTTAACAATCTTAGCCAACGTTGGGGTGTCATTGTGCTAACACAGAGTGAGACACAATCCCTGCCTCAAAGAGCTTAAAAACAGAGGTGACTAGAGAAGGGACTTTTGTGGGCTGCTCGACTCCAGGCAGCCTGGGTAGTTGAGCCACCACGAGATGCAGCTCCCTGGGGAACTTGGGAGTTGGCTGTCCAGAGAGTCAGGGAATCCAGAGAGGCAGCTGCTTAGGGAGTCACAGAGCCTGGAAGCCCACACTCCCTGCCAGGTGGGCTGCCAAGGAGCTGAGGAGTCCAGGAAACTCCATGCCAACCCATCAGGAGGGAAGTTGGAGAGCTGGGAAGACAAGGGAGCCTGGCCACTCTCCAAGTCAGCAACTGGGCAGCCTGGGAGTCCAGCAGCCAGCCAGGCACACAGCCTGAGAAGAATGAACCTCAGGAAGTCTGCTCACAAGCTGATTGTCTAGCAGAAAACCAAGCAGGAAATTGTCAGAAGTTTTGACAGAATCGATGTGATCTTGCGGAATGTCTTGGTTCTGTCGCAGCAGCATTTTCCAATGGGACGCTCCATCAGAAAACAATCACCATTTCTACTCACAATCCCTGCCAGCATTTCCCTGGTCATTAATACGGCCTGGGGAGATGGGAGCAGTGGCAAGAGCACTGGCCTGGGAGCCAGCCTGCATCCCAGCCAAGCCCTGCGGTGTAGCCTTTGCACAAGCCTTGTCATCTCCCTCGGTGGTCTCAGTTCCCCCCTCTGTAAAAAGGGGAATCCTTTGTCAAGCTCTTTGAGATTTGTGGAGGAAAAGTGCTACATGGGACGGACCCAGAATCAGAGCATAGACTCTCGTTGACTTCAATGCACCTAATAGCTAAGCACTACTCCAATGTTGGCTTAATCATACACCAATGTTTATATCCCACCTGGAGCTGCCAGTAGCAGCAGCAAGAAAAGAGGAAAGAGGACATGCAGGATGCTCATGGCTGGTTGCTATTTCCTGTATGGGGAGAGAAGACAAGATGGTTAATAAGGTTTCTTAAAGATGGGATTTTTGAAAGTGGCTTTCACTAGAATTTGCGCTTCTAAACCCCTTAAGCACCTCTGAAAATATCGCTACTAATGATTAACATAGAGGGCTAGGTCCTGCTCCCGTCAAATTAAATGGCAAAGCTCTCCTTGACTTTAATGGGAGCAGGATTGGGACCAGAGTCCATGTTCATTAGAGATGCCTGGTAGAGATCATGGTATCAAGGGAAGAGTATAACTGAGTCAATCTCTGATTACCTTGGTGCAGACTGCACAAAACCCCTTAATGTCTCTCTGACCCCTGCTCACACTATAAGCCTTCCACTTGTTCTCCACCTATTGTTATGTATAAGAAGGAAACCTGCCTCAGGATTGGCTGAAAACAATCATGTGACATGTCAAGACCCTTCTTTGCTCTACCTCATTGGGCGCTGGCTAATGATCATATTTGCCCAACACCGCCTCCTAACTGGCTGCTCTGCTGGCCTTCCCAGAACTCCTGCTCCAGCTAATTGGAGTCATTTCAAATAAAAAGTTACATATCAGAAATGTCTGGCCACAGTGAAGGTAACAGTGAAGGAAATAAGAGAATATGGAACAATGCACACGGCCAACATCACGGAGCTAGGTCAGTTTGCAGCTGAGGATACAGGGCCAGATTTTTAAAAGTATTTAGACACCTAAGGATGCAGCTAGATATTTACTGGGGTTCTGAAAAGTGCTGACACACCTAACTCCCTCTGAAGTCAATGGGCTTTAGGCACATGGCACTTTTAACTTCATAATATGTTGACTTCATAATTCAATTAATGTCCAGAATCATTGTCCCTTCAGGCCCATCATTATTTTGCTGGTGTCACTAATGATTTTTCAGATCAAACCCAGCTGATAAATAACCGCTTATTATTCATGGGCTTTCCAGTGTTGGTGAAATTTTCTTTCTGTGGTGGAAAGCTCACAAGATAACATGTGGAAGGGTTATCATGCATACAGAGTATTCTGGTGCCTCAAATGTTCCTGGCACGGAGCTGTTTGTTGTGGCCCTTCTTGGGAGAACTTTGTGTGGGTTCTTCAGTGGCACAAAGAGATGCGGGCAGAGGAGCAAGTGATGACGTTAGGACTATCCTGCAGTGTTGAAGGAGGGGACCCTGCAGAAGCAGACTTGTCCCCAGTCTGGCAACTCTTCAGGCAGATGGAGTGGCCAGGCTATCCAGCCACAGTCTAGGATGCCTCCTGGTGCCCAGGGGTCGGGGTCAGGGGAAGAATTCCCAGAAACAGCCCAGTGGAATTGCCTCGCCAGGTGGCATAAGTACCTCTATGCCACATTGCATCACCAGGGTACACATCGGCTACTGCCACCTGCCGGGGTGTCTGGTGCTGATTGCACACAACCCTGGTAAATGGCATTGCCGGGGGGTTGGGACCAGCAAGGGTATCATAGGAGAAGTGGGAGAGTAGGTCTGGGGGCAGGAGGACCTGCCTGCTGAGTCTGACCATTGTGTGTTGGAAGCAAAGGCAGCCCCCCTGCACTAGGCGGATGCCCTCACAGTAGGTATTTCTGGAAGGCAGGATGCTGGGTAAAGATCTCAAGCTGCCCAGAAGGCAGTTGTGCTCAACCAGAGGCCTGGGGCCCCCTGGAGGGCCACAAGCAGGTTTTAGGGGGTCCATCAAGCCTGGCTAGCATTAGACTTGCTGGGTCCCAGGACAGAAAGCCAAAATCCCACCACGTGGGACTGCAGCCCGGGGCCCTGAGTCCCATCACCCAGAACTGAAGCCAAAGCCTGAGCAACATAGCTTCACAGGCCTCCTGTGGCCTGGGCCCCAGACAGTTACCCTGCTTCCTACCCCTTAATGCTAGCCCTGGCTTTTACATGCAGAAAAACAGTTATTGTGACACAGGTGGGCTGTGGAGTTTTTATAACATGTTGAGGGTGGCAGGCTCAGAAAGAAAAAGGTTGAGAACCCCTGGTATAGTGGATAGATCACTGGACTAGGACTCAGCTGACCTCAATGGGGAAAAGTAGGAAATATATTTATTATTGTCATTTGTGTTGTTATGAGTGAGGTGAAACCTCATTATGGATCCCATTAAAATCTCAGTGGCATTGATGGGTGTGAACACGCACTTCAATTAATATAACTGTAAGGATAAGTTAACCACAAGCTCCCACCACTTAAGAGAAAAAGGATTGTGAACCCATGCAGGAGTTTTTGGACTAAGTGCGTGGGTGGGGTTTTGCTGAGTATTGTTTCGGGTAGGTATGTGTCAGAGAGGGGCAGAGGCAAGAAGCAAGAAAGCCAAGAAGTAGCACGATGTGACCCTGCAGAAAGCTAAGGAGATTTTGGATCTGTTGGCTACAGAGGCTTGGAGCTGTAAGCTAAGGTACTGCAACTTTTGTTCTTGGTTCCAGCAATTGGAGGAGCAGGACTTTGTACATTACTTGTAAATAAACAAGATTGCATCAAAGAAAATACCAGACTCTGTCAATGTCTACTTCCAGGGCCTTGCACTTTGACTATCCACCTGGTCAAAAAGGGACAACAATATTGTGGTAGCACCTGGGGCCCCAACCATGGACCGGGGCCCCACTGTGCTAGGCGCTGTACAAACACAGAACAAAAAGATGGTCCTTGTCCCGGGAAGTTTACAATCTTAGGTCCTGATCCTGCAAACACGTAAACACCTGCTTAATTTTAGTGCTGGGAGTCATTTGAAGTCCGTGGAGCTATTCACAGTAGTAAAGTGCCTAAGTGTTTAAAGAATCAGGGTGAAGGTAAATATCTCCTTTTGATCCATCTGCTGGAGTCAGAGGGCTGCAATTCATACTAATGTAGTCCTATCTGAAGCTTGGTAAGGTCTACACAGATCTGAACTTTGTCTAGTTTGGGGATCGCTGCCCTGACTGCACACTGTTCAGCTGAGGTGTCTGCTCTGGAAATGACACCCATCTGCTCCATGCGGCTGAGCTCTGCTTTCACCCTGAGTGCTCTCCCCTCTCCTAGGTGTCAACAGAGCTACAGAGCAACTGGCTTTGCCTTTGGTGTAAGTTTAATGTGGGATTCTCCCTCATTCCCTCACTGTCAGACAACAGGATATTGGTGAGACGGACCATAGGTCGGACCCAATATGGCCATTTTTATGTTCCCTCTAATTTCCCCGGCCTTGGAATAATTTTGGGAATCTCTTTCTAATCTCATGTTTTAGGTCCATGGAGACTGGTTCTATCCTTTTAATCAGGCCAAGGGCTGCAATTGGCAGGTGGCCAAGTAGAGCAGTGCCAGGTCATCTGTAACACAGACCTCTTGGGATGTAGCTTTCTCTCCACATTTCTGAATGACCAAAATTTTTCCATTCACATTTAATGGGGACTCTCTGGGGCCTTGCAGTATCACTAATGGCCCTTGATAATTCTCTGTGCTCAGAGTGAGTTTTCTTTCACGTATGTGCTTCTGTCTTATCCAAGGCCCCTTTAAGGCAATCTAGGGCCTGTACTCTCATGCTGTGGGACACACACATCTTGGAGTAGTGATGGCTGATAAGACCCTTTCCCATTCCAGAGAGGCAGAACCACCAGCATGGGGTCCTCTTCTCCTCTAAGGAGGCAGGGCTGGCAACACAGGACCCCCTAGTATTTATCCCAGGACCTGGGATGTGGGTGCAACCCAGCGTGCTCTATTTCTCCTGCCACTCACACTCAGAGTCCTCTACTGGACTGGTTTTAGTTGTCTCCTCCCCATCCCTCCCAACCCCCCTGAGAAGTGAATCTTGACATTAACACTCCATTGAAAAGTATTGTGTAGTTCACACCTCCCAGAGCTGTTGTTTCAGGCTTTCTGCAGACTCAGGCAGACATCACCACATCAGTTACACTCAGGCCATGTTTTTAAGTTTTTCTTCACAGCCATGACATCTATAGAGTTACTTTTTTAAGATGGAAGCTGAGATTCTGACATAATTACGTGACTCTAGGTTCTGTTGTAAGTCAGAGGAGAATCAGGATGTTCATTGAAATAAGCATAAGGATTACAGCTGTACATACATTCTTTATATATTTGGTTTTTTAAATGGCAACTTCTGGAGATCACTAAATCCTGGCTACCCATTTCTTAAGCACAACTGTTTTTTCTTGAAAACTAATACTCTAAAAAGCATTTGCAGTTAGAAGTCACGGTAATTAAGTAAGGGTTAGAAATCACTGGGAAAATTTGCAAGATTTGTGGTAGAATCTCCATCACTGGCAATTTTTAAATCAAGACTGGCCTTTTCTTTTAAAGATGTGCTCTAGTTCAAAGTGGAGTTATTTCAGGGTGGTTCTCTGGTCTGTGTTAGACAGGAGGTCAAACTGGGTGATCACAATGGTCCCTTATGGCCTAAGAATCTATGAATCTATAACTCCAGGGAAAAAATAGTTACTTATGATAAGCCAGCCAGAAAGCAGAAATGTGTTTGTGCCTTCAAGAAGCTAGTAAGTGATGAATAGCTCCAAACTCTGTTGCAGCCAATCAGGATGGAGATATTTATATATGCAATCTGCTTGGCTAATAATACTCCAGCAGGTAGCTGGGCCTATTGTAAACAAACAATGGAGGGAGATTCTAGAGTTTTTACATGGCTCTTTTCAGCCAGTCACAAGACAGGATTTTACTCGTTATGGTGTGAGAGCAGTGGTTCCTTCTGGCCTTGGAATCTATGAAATCTATAAGTCCAGGGGGAAAATAGTTATTTCTGATAAACCATCCAAGGAGCAGAAATGCGTATGTGCCTCTGAGAAGCTAAATGGCGATGAAGTAGAACTGAACTCCATTGCAGCCCGTCAGGATGGAGACATTTACATATGTATTCTGATTGGCTAATACTGCTCCAGAATGTAGCAGGACCTAGGGTAGACAAACAATGAGAAAAAATTCTAGACTTGTCCCATGACTCTTTTCAGCCAATCACAAGACAGGATTTTATTCTTCTCTGTAACAATAAGGTTCCAAACAAGTGGTTGGCAGAGGCACTGTGGGCACTGCTGTGGGCACAGCCAAGGTGTGAGAACAGTGCTGTACTGTAGGCTCCAGGTAATTCAATGGCTCTATGTCCTCTCCCCCTAATGCCATGAGCTTTGCTAGGAAAACTCTGTCTGAACTCAAGGGCTCTTTTTCTTTATCCCTTAACGAACCCAGGATCAGTAGCTCTCTCGTTTCTCTTCTCTGCAGTTTTTGGGGGTAGCAGCTGACCCTTAGCCTGCCACAGCAGCTGGGAGCGGATCTGTTGTTGCCAACTGAGCCTTTGGTTTGAAGCAAGTCTGAGGGGTGTTGAGCTGTAAGTACCAGGTAGCTCAAGCTCAATTCATTTCATTCATTTGTATCTGCTTCCCCTATTAGTGTGATTTGAGAGCACCCACAGATGTGCTAAGGACACCTGATCCCAGGAGCTTACAACCAACCTGGGGACAGAACAGGTGATGCAACAAATTTGGACACATGGATGCCTGGGTGGTGCTGCAGGTGGGAGATGGGGGAGAGGTTGGCCTTTATATGAACGTGGGAAACATACAGATATTAGACCACGACAATTGTTGACTGTTGTGGGAATCAAGGAGGAAACATGAGAGATTTAAATGAGAAGAAGATTAGTATTTGTATTATCATAGCACCATTATGGCTCCTGGGACCATTCAGAGATTTCCTAACATCCTCCCCTTTACTGGGCAAACTGTGTTCATAATTTGTATTACCATAGCTCCCAGGAGACCAAGTCCTGGACTAGAAACCATTATGGTTCATGGGACCATTAGCATCCTGCACTTTAATGGGGAAATTGTATCAATATGGAGACCTGTGATCATCTTTCAAGGAACCTCAGCTTCATTTTTTATCCATTCATCACCTATCTGTCTCTGTATCTCTCTTTCTGTTGGGCTGTTTATACTGCACCTGTGGATATGTACCTGAGAGTCAGTTTTGTCTTTCTGTCTCCTCTTTCCAGTTTCCCTGTGATTCAAGCTGACCTCAAATCATGAGGATTCTCTACCTTCTGCTTGTTGTTCTCTTAGGGATCTCCCTGTTTACTTCAGGTAAGATGTAAATATTGGAGCCATGCCAAACTTGGTTGTGTCGGTTCCCAAATGAGGGTTAGCTTTGCAGGAGATCAGTCCCCCTGATTTTCACTTAGAATTTCAGGTTCCAATGGAGAATTAAAGTGAAACTCAGGGGGTAAAATCCTGGCCCCATTGAAGTCAATTACAAAATTCCCTTTGATGTCACTGGAGCTAGGATTCATCCTCAGTGCTCACTCTGAGTTTGAGTGATAATCACTCAGTGTTGCATGATTTCAACCCAGAGCCACAATTTCCTCCCAGAAACTTTGGAGAGGGAGGCAGGGAGGGAATTCACTTGAAAATCAATTCCTGGATGATCCAGAAACAGAGATGGGTCTGTCCAAGTGCAAAGTCTGGATTAGGGTCCGAGCTTCCCCAAAATTTAAGCAAAATATTTAGGCACATGTGCAGAAGGTCAATGGCAGTGCTGGGAATAGAGCCCAGGTCAACTGACTCCTAATCTAGTGCCTTACTGGGAGAATCTTCCCTTCGGTTCACATTTCTTCTGGTCTGTTCTGATGCTCTTTATGAAAGATCTGACTTGTGGTCCGCTCCAAAGCCCCTTGAAGTCAAGGGAAGAGTTCAGTGGACATTGGACTGGGTTGGTGAGTCTTTCTAGCACATCGGATTAAGTCTTTCACCGCCATCAGTGGGCCTTTGACCACACGTCACAACTGATATTGCCCTGCATTTGCAACTGCAAACACAGCTCTTTTCTTTGTGCAGCAAATGGCCAGCGGGTGACTCGATATCTCAACCACTGCCTACAGAGAGGCGGGACATGCCGATATGATGACTGTGATGATGGTGAAGTGCAGATCGGCACCTGCTACCATCATACTATGGTATGCTGCCGGGATTAGGAGGTGATGCTGTGCTGAAGGAATCCCATTTCAACAGCCACCGAAATCTCTGCTCTTCTTCTTCTTTAATTAAACATATACTATTAGATTACATTTCCTTAATAATAATAAATACTAATAATAATAGTAATTAATAAATATTGCATTCCTACAGAGGCATGAATGTTTCTCTCTTATTCTTCATAGAGATCATAGGTTTCATTCTGGGCTTCGGAAGTGGCTTTAGTGTGGGTGGAAATATGTTTGACTCCTACTTTGGAGACTCTTTTCTCTGATAGAGCAGGGTCCAGTGATCTTATGCAAATGAGAATCAAGCGCTGTAGAAGGGTTCATCCAGAGCTCGTCCCTCTCTGGGGCAGTGGGGAACCCCACCGCCTCGCTATGTCTGTCTGGTTACTTTAGGGAACTAGTCTGGCCGCGGGGTCTCCCGCCACGGCAGCTGTAGAGGCAAAACAATGGTTACTCACGCCAGGTTGGCAGGCAGTAGCGGGTCCTATGCTCTGGTCTTTGGACAGGGACAGAGCAAACTGTCAAGCAATAAGCCCAGGCTCTGGGTTAGGGCGGGCAGCAAAGAGTCCGTGGCTCAGACCCTCAGACAGGTGCTGAGCAAACAGTGAAGCACTAGCCCAGCCCCTGGCTCCGAAAGGCCTGGGAAAGGGGGAAATGGCCACCCACATGTTGGGTGGCAGGAGGGACACAGACCCACCCACTCTACTGCGTCCCAGCCCAGAGCCCTAGCAGCAGCAGAAGACCCACTGCTGCGTCAGTGGGGATCCTGGGTCCAATACGCTACATGGGCTCTGGCAGTGCTGCAGCCAGACTAGAGTTGGTTGCTCCCAGGCTCCTTCCTACCTACCTCTCTAGCAGTACCTGCGTCTGGACGGTGTCTTCCAAAGAATCAAGCACCACGGGCTCCTCAGGGGACTCGGCGAGCGGTAGGCTTGGCAGCTCCTCAGGGTAACTTGCGACAGGCAGGCTTAACAGCTTCTCTGGGGCCTGGTTGGCATCCAGCCTCGGCTGGTCTGGCCAGTTCTCAGGTCGGTCGCAGACTGCAGACGTCTCCCAACCGGGAGCTGAGCCACAGGTGTCTGGCTTCTCCAGCGGCTGGGCCTCTAGTGTGCTCTGGGGTTGGGCTTTTGTACTTCCTGTCCTGCGCCCTGACCTCTGGGGGTGAGCGCAAGCTCCACTGGCTCCACCCATTTTGGCGTCCAGAGGGGCTCGTCCCTCTCTGGGGTGGCGGGAAACCACACCGCCTCGCTACAGGCCCCCAGGCTTAAGCAACCCCTTCTATCTTAGGTATTTACCTGGTCCCCATGACTATAATATCTGAGCACCTCACACGATAGAACGTATTTATTCTCACAACACCCTTTTCTGGCAGGAACAGGCCCATATCCCCTTTTTACAGATGGAGAGTCAAGGAAAAGAAACGTAGAATATGTCTACACTGCAATCAAAGATGTGATTGTAGCTTATGTAGACATATCAACACTGGTTCAGACAACATGAGCTTGAATAACAGTAGCAGTGAAGCTATGGAAGCATGAGCTTGCCTCTGAATTGCATACCCAGGTTCCCTGGGGGCTTGTACTTGGGTGGCTAGCCCATACGACTGCAGTTCCACTGCTGTTGGTACCCAAACTAGCTAGATTAAAGCTAGCTCAAGTGTATCTACACATGCTCCAGTCACACTGGAGACATTCCCTGAGTGACACAGAAAGTCTGTGGTGGAGTGGGGACTTGAACACCAGCCTTTGCTGTCCCAGTTAGCACCCCAGCCACTGGACAAGTCTTCATCCCTCAGCCCAGCAAACTAATACAAATACAGCTATGTATCTAATACCTCATTTGTGACACTCTCATCTGGCCCAGTGACTACAAACATGGTCCACACAGCAGCTATTTCACAACATGGTCATGTTTCTGTGTCCACACCTACCATGCTGCCCAACTGGGTTTGTACCAGTGCATCCTGGTCAGCTATCCCAACCTGCCTTGCTAGGGAATCCCTGCTTCAGAGAGAGCTAGGAGGAAAGTGGACCAGCCTGGTTACCCAGATTTGCCCTTGGTGAATCCATGTTGACTGTACCTGATCACCTTCCTCTCCTCCAATGCTTCAAAATGGATTCCTTGAGGACCTACTCCATGATATTGCCAGGGACTGAAGTGAGGCCGACAGGTCTGTAGTTCCCCAGGTTCTCTTTCTTCCGTTTTTAAAATATGGGCATGATATTTGCCTTTTTTCCAATCATCCGGGACCTCCTTGATCACCACGAATTTTCAAAGATAATGGCCAGTGGCTCTGCAATCACATCAGCCAACTCCCTCAGCACCCTCAGATGCATTAGATCTGGACCCAGGAACTTGTGTTTTCTAAATAGTCCTTAACTTGTTAATTTCACCATTGAGGGCTGCTTACCTCCTCCCTATGCTGTATTGCCCAGTGAAGCAGTCTGGGAGCTGCCCATGTCTGTGAAGATTGAGGCAATAAAAGCATTGAGTATGTCAGCTTTTTCCACATCATCTGTCACTATGTTGCCTTCCCCATTCAGTAAGGGTCCCACACTTTCACTGACCTTCTTGTTGTTGTTAACATAACCATAGAAACCCTTCTTGTTACCCTTCACACCCCTTGCTAGATGCAATTCCAATTGTGCCTTAGCCTTCCCAACTACACCTCCACATGCTCTAGCAATATTTTTAGACATTCCCTAGCCACTGTCCAAATTTCCAGTTCTTGTAAGCTTCCTTTTTGAGTTTAAGCTCACCAAAGATTTCACTGTTAAGCCAAACTGGTTGCCTGCCATATTGCTATTCTTTCTGCACTTCAGGTTGGGTTTATTCCTGCGCCCTCAGTAAGGATTCTTTAAAATACAACCAGCTCTCTTGCACCCCTTTCCTCCTCATACTAGCCTCCCAGGGGATCCTGCCCATCAGTTCCCTAAGAGAGTCAAGGTCTGCTTTTCTGAAGTCCAGGGTCCATATTTTGCTGGTCAATGATCACTGATGGCAAAGCAAGTAAAAAGTCTGTATTCACGATGACGTGTGTGTGTTTCCCTTTCCACTTATTGCCTCCTGCTCCCTGTTTGTTTCCTGTTCTCTGCACTCCATGTTTCAGTTCCTGTCTTGAACATGTGTGTCCATCATGTTGTGTGTGTAGTTACGCAGAACCAGCTGCTATATACCTGCCACTTGGACTGTTCTTATGTTTTGTTCAGATTGTTGCTGACCTGACTGGTTCATGGTTATCACATGTTTTGATTGACCTCCTCTCTGCGAGTCTTGCTTTGGTTTCCTTGTGTTTGGGGAGTGCTGTTCTCGGTGCATCAGAGCATTGTTTTGAGCAGCACCACTGGGTCAGAACGACATTAAAGAGAGTGGCAAGCAGGAAAGCATCCCCACGGAACCAGCATATACTTAATTCATGCCCACTCCCTCTCAGTACCCAGGACTCTAGCAAGCAGGTCTATATAAACACTGAGCCGCTTCACCTTTCTAAAAAGCTGGTTTCAGCCCCACTCCACTCCAGCCAGGAAAACCGGTCCCCAACCAACCCTAGTGAAAAGGCTCCCATTCACTTCAATGGGCAACAGAACTGAGGCTGGAATCTTGGCTAAGTGCTCTCTATTATTGTGACCCGGAGGGAACTCAGAATCGATAAGAAGTGTAACTCCACATGCCATGAACGCTTGCAGGCTATCATTGGTTGTCCTCTTCTTCATAAGTATGCTGTGCCATAGAACTTTGTTATTCTTACGTGATGCAATGTGAGTAATTTACACACAAATCCTCCTCAAGAACAGTCCAGATGTTTTTTAGAGGGATTTGGAGTGGAAAATGTGGGTCATATTGTTGTTATTAACCATTTGTTCTATCATTGGTAAAGCCGGGCTTCCAGCTGCTACTCCTTTTCTTCTTAAGAGCAGAGGACATTTTTAAGAGCCACTGAGTCAAATTAAATTAAAAAGCAATGAGCTCAGTCCAATTAGAGATCAATTAGTGTAGATTCCATGCTCCTGCTGCCTTTTAGACACCTCAGTATATCTAAACGAGCTTTTCGCCTTCGTCATTTAAAGAACTTCACTTTTATTTCCCTCCCTTCCAGATTCCCTGAGACCCCAGTTGACTGTCAAGCATGAAGATCTTTTATCTTCTTTTTGCTTGTCTCTTCTTGGTCTCCCTGCCCAGTCCAGGTAAAATTCTTCTGTCTGAGACAGTAAATTGCTTGTAAGAGAGAGAACACAATGATCGAGTGAGAAAGTGAACCCAGTTGCTCATGCACTGCTCAGAACCAGTGAAATATCAGCAATAGTTGGAGAAATCCCCTTGAATCAATAACAAAACTGCCATTGACTTCAATAGGACCAGGATTTCTCTCATCGAATGTCAGATATTTAACCATGACTCAGTTTCAATACCTTGAGTCTCAGACCGAGATCTCACTGCTTCTTTAAACCTTTTTAAACTTAAGTTGTCCATCAGTTACACTGTCATATACTTCATGTCCTGTTAGAACAAATGCAGGCCCCAATCCTGCAACTGGATCCATGTGAGAGAAGTCAGTGGAACTCCACATGGATGCGGGGATCTAGCCACATGGATCTGATTGTTGGACTGGGAACTGAGTTTCAAACAGATTGAAAAGGTGGATCCGGAGGCCAGACTTCTCCAAGTTCCCAATGGCCTTCAGTTCACACTCATTTCTTGTAGGAAATACACCAAAGACGCGTTCTTAAATGACTGACATTTTCCAACTCAAACCATTTATGTCTCACCTTGGTAGACAATGTTTCCGATTCAAGTCTCTCATCTAGATTTTTAACCACCATCTTTTTTGGTGTCTCATCTCAATCCGTGTTGTGGCAGCTCAGAGCATGAAACGATGATTATTTTTACAATGAAAAACCCAAGTCCGTATTTAGTCCCAGCCGCCACTGCTGGTATCTAACCCCTTAGCTGAACCTTTTGTGCTGGACTTGATTCTCCACTGCCTGGTGCAGTCATTGATGCCTCGGCAATGGGACTGCAAAACAGTAGCCCACTCACTTAGCAGCTCACTCACTTGGTTCAAGAACAGCTGACTGCACTAGGCATATGATATGGCCCAATGGATTTCATGATTTCCTTCTGCCAGCAAAGCTCAGGGTTTGGCAGGGAAGTGAAGAAAAAAGATTCTTTGTGCCAGATCCTCAGCTATGACGGCTTAACGTCTGCTAAGAACCCGGCACTTTCTTTTCAAACGAATGTCAGGGTCAGGCTCACCAGTGTGCTCTTACTGCCATGCATTGTTCTGGCAATGCAAAGAAACAATGAACTCAGTGTAACTGGCTGGCAGAGCCACGTTTATGCCTTCTTTGCATCTCCAGAGCAGCACAAAGCAATCATAGCGCACTGGGGGATCTGGCCTCTAGTATTTAAGGATAATATTTTCAGGAGCGTTTAAATGACTTAGGAGCCTAACTCTCATTTTCTAAAGTAGTTCAGACACTGAGGATTTCCACTGAAAATCAAAGGGTGTTAGGCTTCTAAGTTACTGAGGCCCAGATTGTTAAAGGTATTTAGGGGCTTAAAGTAGGGTCTTACTGGGATGTTCAAAAGCACCTAGGTGCCTAACTCCCATTGGCTTCCAGCAGTTAGTTAGGCACCTCTCTGCATCTTTAGGCACCTAAATAACTTTAAAAATCTGGCCCTGAGGCACTTTTGAGCATTTTATCCTCAGTCATCATGTCTATTTTGTTATTGGCCTGGGGCCTTACAGCGAGGTTTCAGTTAATTTCCTTTGACAAATCACTGAAGTTTTCTCCTTTAAGAAACTGCTCACTCTTATTCTATTGTCCCGGTGGTGTCTTTGACACAGTTATAACTAGAGCTACACCAGGGGTAGGCAACCTATGGCACACGTGCCGAAGGCGGCACGCGAGCTGATTTTCAGTGGCACTCACACTGCCCAGGTCCTGGCTACCGGTCCGGGGGGCTCTGCATTTTAATTGAATTTTAAATGAAGCTTCTTAAACATTTTAAAAACCTTATTTACTTTACATACAACAATGGTTTAGTTATATATTATAGACTTATAGAAAGAGACCTTCTAAAAATGTTAAAATGTATTACTGGCACTCGAAACCTTAAATGAGAGTGAAGAAATGAAGACTCAGCACACCACTTCTGAAAGGTTGCCGACCCTTGACCTACACTCCTTATTCAGTGAGCCCACCAGTTTCCATCCTGCATTTGTATAAGATGAATCCTTTCTTTGCATTCAGGGAATGGCCAGTTTGCCATTCTGGGTTGTTTAATCAGAGGTGGTTCCTGTCGTACTGACAATTGCTCCCTGGATGAAATGGAGATCGGGAGCTGCCTGAGGAGCAATAGGATATGCTGCAAGAGAACATGATAAGGGACGCTGCTTACCGAGAGGCAGAGCAAACCCAGCCAAAGACTCTGGACATCAGGAGAAATCGGGGCCGGACACATTTAACTAAATAAAACTGTTACATCATGTAGCCTTAATTAAAAAGAAGTGCTGAATGTCTGTGATGGAGTGTAAATGATTTATTCTCCTCTACCTGGACCCATTTGCCCAAGCGTTTTAACTTCAGGTGTTGCCACATTCACACAATCTTTCAAGTGTAACCCTTCTGGCAGGTGGCACCGGCAGCAACCAGAGCTGGGTTCCCTATCCAGGGGTTCCTTCCATTGATACAACACAGGAGCGGCTCGAGCCCCCGCCCAGTAACCTTGAAAATTTACACACCACCCCTGGGCACCTCTGAGAGGCAATACTTCCCCACTCACTAGCACAGTGTAGAAAAGAAGCTTTTAATAAAAGGAGGGAAGTAACAGCATTAATTTGGGAAAACACTGCAAACAGGATTCATAAACACAAACCATGAGCAAAAGACACACACACCCTCCCAAGTGAGTTGGGCAGTGTCCTTTTCCCCTCAGGGTCTTAACTTCAGCAACCCAAAAGTCCCTTTCAAGCATCTGACCCTTCTCTGCACCCCACTCACATTTGCTGTCCTTGGTCAGTGCAGACCCAGAGTTCAGAGGTGTATCTGCAGGGTTCACTTCCCTCCCTGGGTGGGGTAAAGAGATATCTGACTTGCGCTGCTGCTTGGGCACTCACACCCACCGCCTGCTTGTTGCTTCTGCTGGCTGCCTGCTCACGGCTATCGCTGCATCTCTTGACCAGCCACCCTACTAGTTGCCTGCTTACCACATCTCTCCACCAGCTGTCCACTCATCCCGTCTCTCCACCACAGCAGCCACTCGTTCCCCGGCTGACTGTCAATCATCTTCTGCAGCCACATGCCTCAACATCTGCACATCAGTATGGCTACACTTAGAAATGTGCAGCGCTGGGAGTTACAGCTGTGGTCATACAGCTGTGTAGGAACAGCGCTGCAGTGTGGCCACACTGACAGCTACCAGCGCTGCAGTGTGGCCACATTTGCAGCATTTGCAGCGCTGTTGGGAGTGGTGCATTGTGGGCAGCTATCCCAGCGTTCAAGTGGCTGCAACGTGCTTTTCAAAAGAGGGGGGTGGGGTGGAGTGTGACAGGGAGCGTCGGGGAGACAGAGAGAGCGGATTTTTGGAGCAGACACTGTGAGCTCCCTGCCTTGCAAATTCTGGCCATTTCCCCCACCCCTCTCTCAATCACTCTTAAATGTAAAAAGGCTTCAGACCAGATAAGCAGCTTCTCCGACGGACTCCCTCCCCCCCGCCGTGCTGTTTGTCTCCTCAAGCAAACAGCTGTGAACATTCCAAAGCCTCGGCTCGGCTCGCTCGCTGGAGCAAAGAGCAGCTGTGTTTGGTAGCTCCGGGGAGTACCTTCCGGTTTGTTGTAGACAGGAATTCTGGGATACCTCTTAATACCCTGGAGGCCAATAACAGCGCTGGTGAGTGTCCACACCTGATGAGCAGCACTGCATCACCAGCGCTGGATTCGCTACACCCGTAGCAGACCAGGAGTACAGCCAGCGCTGCAGCCAGGGAGTTGCAGCGCTGGCTGAGCTTTGTAAGTGTGGACACCGAGTACGTTGCAGCACTGTAACCCCCTCACCAGCGCTGCAACTTGCAAGTGTAGCCAAGCCCTTAGTAATTTTCAGCATTTTGTAGGCTGGACAGAAGCACTGCCCATCTCAAGTGATATCAGCTCTCAGTGATTTTTAGCTCTTAGCAGGCAAGGTAGAAACACAGTCTTAATGCAACTGTTTTCAGTTCTGATTGGGCATTTAGCATAACAAGGAGACTCCTAACAAAGCCTACTTAGCACTGTTCTTTGAACAGTGGGAAGGAATGGCTTAAACTAGCCTAAAAAGAACCCTTGAGGCTATACACCTTCCTAGCAGGGAATATCAGTCCCTACCCCCCTTACTTTCACAGGGCTCTGCATTCGAGCCCCTGACTTCAACTGAGGGTGACAGGTTAAGCACATTCATTTGGGACAGATTAAGCACAGTACTGCGTTCCTATATTCCTACAATAATTACAGCATTGGTAACCATATTTCACTACCCCTGCATTCAGTACTAAGGTAATTTGTACCCAACACCAGCCAAAGCTGATCACTTGTTGTGGAAAATGTAAGCAGAACAGGAGCAAACTGTATCTACATAATGAACGAGGAGTACTTGGGGTACCTTAGAGACCAACAAATTTATTTGAGCATAAACTTTCCGCACCTAAGTCTTTCCCCCTCCCAGCTAGCTCTCAGGGAAGCATGCATTCTGACTCTGCTTACATAAGCAACCCACACACCATTTCTCCCCATTCAGTTCTAAAGGACACAATATTCCTGATTGGTGGATTGGGCCAAATTTACCTCCAGTGTGACTCCACCAATGGCAATGGAGTTTCACCAGTGACAAATATCACTAACTGGTCAGTTCCTGATCTCATTTACACCAGTGTAAATGCAATTAAGTCAGTAAAATGCCTCCAAATTATATCTGAGTCCAGAACCTGGCCCACTCTGTGTAAGTAGAAATGGATACACAGGGAAAGCTGCTTGACAGGGATCATTCAAGCCAGGATAGGAGAAGACCTTGAAGCCTCTTCCACATAAAAAGCTGGGGCCTACAACTCCCTCAAGTTGTGGAGAATTTACCTGAGGGCTTATTGGCATTTAGAGTTGTCAATCCATGGGGTTTGGAGAGAGCCTTCTTGTGAGATGCATGGGAGCCCTATTATCTTGGGAAAGCAGACCAGAGACCATGGCTGCTGTCACAAGGTGAACCAGGTCCCTTTAAGAGGAAACCAGTCCAGCCTAGCTGTACTTCATTAACAGCCTTGTGATGGGGCCTGAAAGAGGGCAGCTGGCCTCTCTAAAGAAAGGGAAACAAAAAGAGACAGGAAGTTACAATCATACAGTTGGAAGAGACCTTAAGAGCTCATCTAGCTCAACCTGCTGCTCAAAGCAGGACCACTCCCCAGACAGATTTTTACCCCAGTTCCCTAAATAGCCCCCTCAAGGATTGAACTCACAACCCTCACTTTAGCAGGCTAATGTTCAAACTACTGAGCTATCCCTCCTCACATGATGTGGTAGAAAATACAGAGAACAGGCAGTTCCTGCAGGTAGCTGATAAAACAGAGGGAACAGCAGAGGAGGTTTTACCTGCCGATCTCAGGCTAACACAGGCCAAGGTCTGTGAAAGAACTCCAGGCAGGAGAGCCCTAGGAGTGGCTGAATTACTTTATTTTGGGACATTGAGGACCGTTTGAATTATTTTGAACTTTACATTAATAAGCCAAACCTCAAGAGGAGCTTTTGTTATGAGGACTCATGAAAGCCTTTTGTGAGTTATTGAGGCGGTCTAGAGGGGAAACTGAGGCAGGGGGTGGCTGAGATATCCCTAGCCATCAAGGGTTGCTTGGGGGATGGCCTGCCTTGTTACAACAGCCTGAGGTGGTATGATTCCAGTCAAAAAGAAAAAAAAAATCTGTTTCCTGGTTGCCAGACCAACTGGCCCAGACCCATTGCCCTGGAAGCCACTGCCACAATGAGCTCTCAGTGTGTCTCTGGATCCATATGCAGCCAGCTCTAGATTTAGGTCCCTGGTGGTAGCCACCACCCATCCTCACCACAGACATAATCCCAGGTATCACTGGTCTGCCTGTTTGGTTACTGGGCACAACTTTATCATAACAAGACCTGGATGTACCCCGTGGTGGAGCTTGTTTGCTGTTCCCAGGCTGCAGTCCAATGTCTGTTTGGCAGAGATAGTGAGAGCAGTTGTAATAAGTTAGATGGGCTAAAGGTGTTAACGTAACTTGCTCCTTGACCAACATCGACCAGTGTCGAACAAGGTTCAGGCCTTGGTGTGCAGTGACCTCAGCCTGCTTGCGACCATGGCAAACACTCCATTAAAAATCCTTTTAACCTTTTATTAGAAATAAAGAAAAGAAGGGAAAAAATAAGTATTGAACAAGGCTTTCATTTTAATAACCTCCTTTCTTCCCTTTCCCTGCAGCTGGAGAGAGTTTTTTAGAAGGAAAAAGCCTTTGTCTGACAGTCTTTTAGGTGGTATCAAAGATGGTGACAACTGCATTCTTGAGGAGAAAAGAAGGAGTTAGCTGAGATGGCCGGAGCTGCTGTTATAATCAGATCCTGTTTCCTTTCAGACAAACACGCACACGAGGGAAGAGAAAAGAACAGCAAAGAGAAAATACAGCTTCTGCTTTTGGTGTTGACTCTCACTTCCAACTTCACTGCTCAAAAAACAGGCACAGCACTTGGTCCGATCAGCCGCTGCAAGACCAGGTGAAACTGTACCAGCCTCAGGCTGTTTTGAGAGCATTGCACTGAGCTGCCTTTTTGGCCACAGGCTTTCAGAAGTGTTGCAAAATATGCAATCTTGGCCAGCTAAGCCAAACTCTCATTAGACAGAGGGGAGAAAGAGAAGGAAAGAAGAGAGGTAAAATAAGGCATGGAAGGAAAAGGACACTGGGGCAGAGGGGACAAAGTCTCACTTTCTAGGTGATGGTTGGGATCTAGTTGATGCTGGCGGAGGTGGCAATGCCATCCGGCTCCCTCTCTCTGGCTTGGTATGGTAAGGAAACTTCTCAGGATTAGGATGAAGAAGGTCTGAGGTCCCAGGAGATGGTGGGGGTGGCAGTCCTGATGGTGAAGCTCACTCCAGTAGCCAATTTTTCTCCCCAAGTCTCTTTCTTTAAGGCCCCACAAAAGGGATTGGTGGGTGAAATAGCCCATCCCCTCATTACTTTGTCCATCAGGTAGGCCTAGTTTCTGACACACTAATTTGAGTTCAGATTTATGGTCCCCTGCGCTTCTTGTTGACCAGGCATGACCTTAACACAGTCCTTGTGTTATATCAGGAGGCCTTTTTGTTTGGACTAATTCAGTCTGTCTCACTTTTGCACTTTTTCCCATCAATATTTGTTGTTACAGGTTATTGGGACATTCCATGAACTTTGCTTCTCTTTTTACAAAAGCTCACAATTAGTGTAAACTTGTAGGCCCAATTATCACAACAGGGCCCAAATGAAGCCTTTTGTTGGCTGGCATAATACCCATGCTGCATAGCCATACCCACAATGGTTGCCTAGAGGGGTAAGGCTCAGAGTTGGCTATCAGCAGAACTGGGCTCAATTCCAGGCTGCTCAACATGCTTTAGGGCCAGTTTGTGAAGACTTTGCTCACTTTCGTGAGTGAGTAATTGCTCACATTGATTTCAGTGGGATTATGTGTCTGAGTAGATACTCACCAAAGTGCAAACAGCATTCACACTCTGGTCCCTTGCCTCTCTTTTCCTCAGTTTATCCCCATTCTACACAATGGGAACCATACTTCTCCACTCCACATTGGTGCTCCCATGCTAACTTTGGTCTTGTGCTCCAGGGGGGTAACTGCCATTGAATTGCCTATAAATAAAAGATGAAAGATCCAGTAATATGATCAAAGGAAAGAAGGGAGCGGCTGAATGTAATCATCTGAAGAGATGCAGTGGTCTCCTCTGTGTTGATGATGGTGGTGGTGGTGCAATTGGGGATTAATAAATTATTCCTGCATCTCAGAAATCACTGATCCTGCATTTCTGGGGCCAAATGCACTAGCAGAGTCCGTCTGCTTTGCTGGCCAGTTAAGATGGGTTTGCAGCTGCTTTCATCACCAAAGCAGTGCAGAGCAGCTGGAGCAGATGTGTACAGATACGTACCTTTCCCAAGCAGAGACTGATTATTATTGCTCTCCAGCTACCAAACTCTATGTTTAACTAACATGAAGGGCCAAGGTTTTTTTACACCAGCTGAAGGGAAACTGTTCATATTCAGGTGAAAGGGGTAACATCAGATTAAAAAACATACGTTCTCCTTGTCTCACCACACAAGAAACATTCAATGGAACTCCAAGGTAGAAAATTCAAATCTGAGAAAAGGAAATAATTTTCCACACAACATGCAATTAGCCTGTAGAACTCACTGCCACATGTCTGAGGCTATGTGCTTAAGATTCCAAGGTGGATTGGAGGGTTTTATGGATAACTAGAACAGCCAGCATCATACCAGTTAACGGTAACAGATTTTTTGAAAGGATTAAATAAAAATAGAATGCTTATGTGTCACAGCTTGAACCTGTCTCTGAATATTAGGGATCTGGCTGAGACCTTTGTGGGGGCAGATTACCCTACATCTCACTACTGTGGGGTTCTTGTGCTGATGCTGGCCACTGTCAGAGACAGGATACAGAACTAGATGGAGCACAAGTCTGATCCAGGCTGCCAGTTCCTCTATAGGCTCCTTCTGTGCTCCTGTCTCCAAGTCCTCATCTGGATGTAGCAATCAGATCTATCCCAAAAATGTGGGGTTTGCCCTCTTCACAATGCACACTGAATTCTGTAGAGGAGATAATAAGTGTCGTGCCTCACCCAGAAGCCGATCCAAAGCCCACTGGATTCAATGGGAGTCTTTCCAATTACTTCAGTGCATGCTGGATCACCCAGGAAACCAAGCCCAAGCACTGTTTTCTTCAAGCTGCAGTGTGCTCCAGAGACTGGCCATGAGATGAAGAGGCCAGGTGGTCTCGGTTCTACTCCTGAGTGCCCCCACTCACTTTCACATGCCCTAAGCACACCATAGAGTTAATTTGTGACCTTGGACAAATCTGGTAGGCCACCATTTCCAAAAATAGGCATCTAGTGTTCAGCTAAAGGAGTGGTCTGGTTTTTCAGAGGTGCTGCGCACCCAGCAGCTCCCACTGAATCAATCATCTCACAAATTTCATGCCCCTTAAGGCCTGATCCAAAGCCCATTGAAGTGATTGGATCAGGGTCTTAGCTAAGTGCCTCAACATGAATTTAGATGCCTAAGTGTGGCCCCTCACTTCAAAAAGTTTGACCTATCTGCATCAGTTGAAACTGAGCTGATCACAACACGTCTTCCAATCTTCTCTCGCTCTGGTCATGCTTGCCCTTGTTAGGAAATCATCCCATCTCTCTGGAGGCTGACTGCGCGACTGTTTCTGTTCTCATGGATACCACTCGGATATAGCTGTGGTCCATCTGTTGTCGCTGAGTCGGGCCACATGTCCCGCCCACCGCTTTTTGCTGAGCCTGCTTTCAACAATAATGTCTCTCACTCCAGACTGCTGCCTAATTATTTCATTGACCTATCTAAGTGCTTATTATTAGGTAAGTCACCAAACATAGGTTGAGGTCTGTAAACTGTGTGCTCTGAAAACCCTGCAGCTGTGCTGATTCAGGCAGAGGCGATGTGGCTGATCTGTCACTTCACGTGATGGCAGCTCTCTGCCAAGGGTCCAGACATCTAAACAGCTTCTTAACCAGGCTGAAGTGAAGTGCCACAGTCTGCCATCAGAACAGTCACATGCAGGGCAGGCCCTTCCTGTACCTGATTTCTCCTGTGCTCACTTTAACAAAAGGGCTCATCTTGCCACATGGACATTAGCCCATCTTTTGCAAGGCTTCCACTTTAGCTTGCCAGGTGCAACATAGATGAACAACATCTGCATGGGGAGATACATTGATCTCTGCTTGCTCTGCTACCATGGAATTTGCAATGTTCATTAATTTCCTGCTTGGACTCAGTCTGTCCTCCTGTGGGCAATTGTTGTGGCTGTTTCAAGAGTGGATTCAGTTTGATGAGCAGCTTTGTGCTGCTTTCTGGCTTCAGTCGCCAGAAACACAGTGGCTAGACACCTAGCTTTGGTATGTGCACACACTCCAGAACATAGTCATCTAGCTACACGGGCACGTAAGACCATAGGCCCAGATCCTTAAAGGCATTCAAGTGCCTAACTCCCATTGAAATCTGGGCTGCAGTCCTTCACTAGCCAGGCATAGATATGATACTGTGAAAATAACAGAGTAAAACTCAGATCTACACGCATTCCTGAAAACAACCTTCAAAGCTTGAAGGAAGGCACCCAAAATGGTCATTTGTTTTCATTTGTTTGTTTCCTCCAAGTTGTTCCCCACAAGGCCCCGCTCAATCTGCGGCCTGTTTGAACACGACTCTGTGTAAATCCAAATGGTAAAAAGGCTTATCGACACTGTTTGAAGCTTGTTCCACCTGACTTGTCTGGAGATCCGGTGGCTTACATTTTTCAGCACTGGATGGCATCCAGCTTGCAATAAAAGGCCATCAAGGTGAGCCACGAAGGGAAAAAATAAATGCTTCTTTGCACTCTTTGGTGCTTTTCTCTGGCTGTATAAAGAGAGCCTGGGGAAAAGTTTTATTGCCTTAATTTTTATCTTGAGGTCTCATCTGTCTTGATTTCCCTCCCCCTGCTCCACCTTGAATCCAACTGGAGAACTTTGGTAGAATTAAGCCTTAAGTGCTGCCAACTCTTGTGAAACTGGGAGTCTTTCCAAAAGCCCCAGTTCATGATATTTGTTATGGGAGAATCCCCACTTTACTGTTCTTAAAATGAAGTTTCCAGCCCTTTAGGTTTCAAAGAAAAGCTAGAAAAAGTGAACCCTAGACAGTCAAAAACCAGAAGAATTCAAATTGGATTTTTTTTTAATCTTTAGCTTTAAACAAAAAATCCCATCTCATGTTTGATTTTGGGTTTTGGACGGGAAGAGGGGCTTGACTGGTTCCTGAATGTTTGGAATCAGCAATACTGTGACAGCAAGTAACCGGAGAGCGAACGTTGGAAATTTAAAGCCTTGCTCCTTCAAACACTTGCCCCCTCTGCCCTATGGCAGACCCAACCTGGAGCGGCTACAATTTGGCTCCTGATTATTGTTTTGTTGCCAAAAGCCTTGCTTATCTTCCCACAATAGGTTCAATATCAGATACGCCCATCACAAAGGGTACTGTTTGCTGGAGTGCTGAAATGCACCTCTGCTTATCAAGCTTTCCTCATCCCCAGGAATATTTCACAATCCCCAGTGGGAGGGCTCTATAAATCCAGGGAGCCTCTGTCTTCACCTGTCACCAAACATCAGCTTCAATCTTCTGCTTCTTCTCTGGTGTGACTCAGAGATCCCAAGCTGACATTCACCCATGAGGATCCTTTACCTATTCTTCGCTTTTGTCCTCTTCTTCCTCCAGGCTGCTCCAGGTGAGGTGAAAATATCTGGAGGGCTTTTATAGAATATGTGGAGAGGGGAAAGAAATGTTCTTATTGTGAAGGACTAGGTAAAGTCAGGGCAGATTAAATCATCCAGTAAAAAATTACTGTAAAAATTAAATATTGCACTATTAGTTAAATCTGGAGCTGACTGCAAAGAGTTACAAAGAATAGACAGTATTTGGTCCTGCTAGGGTGACCAGATGTCCCGATTTTATAGGGACAGTCCCGATTTTTGGGTCTTTTTCTTATATAGGTTCCTATTACCCCTCATCCTCTGTCCTGATTTTTCACACTCGCTGTTTGGTCACCCTAGGTCCTGCCATGAGGGCAGGGGACTGGACTCAATGACCTCTCGAGGTCCTTTCCAGTCCTAGAATCTATGAATCTATGAAAGGGATCTCACAAAACTGGGTGACTGGGCAACAAAATGTCAAATGAAATTCTGTGTTGATAAATGCAATGCAATGAACATTGTAAAACATAATCCCAACTCTACATACAAAATGATGAAATCTAAATTAACTGTGATCACTCAAGAAGAATTTTAGCATCGTTGTAGATAATTCTCTGGAGACATCTGCTCAATGTCCAATGGCCGTCAAAAAAGTGAATATATTAGGACAAGAATAGATAATAACACAGAAAATATCTTAATGCCACTATATAAATCCATGATATGTGCACACCTTGAATACTGCTTGCAGTTCTGGTTGCCCCAGCTCAAAAAAGATATATTAGAAGTGGAAAGGGTACAGAAAAGGGCAACAAAAATGATTACAGCTACAGATCAGCTTCCATTCCACATGAGGGGAGATAAAAAGACTGGGACTTTTCAACTTGGTGATTAAGGTAAGTTATGATAGAGGTCTATAAAATCTTAACTGGTGTGGAGAAAGTGCATAAGAAAGTGTTAGTTACTTCTTCACATAACACAAGAACCAGGGGTCACCTGTTTAAATTAATAGGTTTAAAACAAACAAAAGAAAGTACTGCTTCACACAATCCACTATCAGTCCATGGAACTCGTTTTCAGGGGATGTTTTGAAGACCAAAAATATAACTGGGTTCAGAAAAGAATTAGGTAAGTTCATGGAGGATAGGTCCATCAATGGCTATTAGCCAAGATGATCAGGGATGCAACCACATACCCGGGGCACCCCTAGCTTCTGACTGCCAGAAGCAGGGAATCAATGACGGGATGGATCACTCTATACCTGTTCTGTTCATTCCCTCTGAAACACCTGGCACTGGCCACTGTCGGAAGACAGGATACTGAGATAGATGGACCTTTGGTCTGACCCAGTATGGCCATTGTTATATTCTTATTGTGCCTCTGGAGGCAGGACTTAGGCATGAAAAGAGGGTTCCTCAGTTTCAGGATCAAAAGACCCATTCAAAGACACTGTCAGCTACTGGTAGGTTAGGAGTCAGGAGACATTTTGCAGCTTCAAGCAAGTTACTTCATATGAGTCTCACTTTCCCCATCTGTAAAATGGGGACAATAAAACCAAGGGTGTTGTGAAGCATAACCAATAAGGGATCTAATTCAAAATTCATTGAAGACAATGGGAATCTTTCAAGGGGCTTTGGATCAGTTCTATAATCTTGTAAAGTGTTCAGCTGGAAAGTGTAGCATGCACGCTAAGTATCATTGCAGTTACATTGGTTTTAAGTATTTCACGTTAGCACCCACACTGCCAAAGACCATGGCTGTTTTCTGGTTATTCTCTTGCTTATGCACCAGCCACTTCTAGGCTATCAGGGGAGCTGAATGCAGGCTAGGAGCAGTGTTTGTTAGTGTATTGCAAAACTGAATGGAAAGTTGAGTTCAGGCCAGAAAAGCATTGACTGACCCCACTAGCCTGGCTGATATTTAGCACAAAAAACAGTTTGAACCAGCAGTGTCACAGCTATGTTATTTAAACTCCCCAATCAGTGAAAAGATAAACTCAAGGTAAATTGCAAAAGAGAAAATGGTGCCCTTTTTCTTAAACTAGAAAAAAATACTTTAGAAATTCAGGTCTCGCCTATCCTAGTTCTTTGTTTTTGATTGTTTGCTGGTTTCTGGAGACTTTAGGGCTGACTGGAGAAGTGTTAGGATTTTAACATCACGGCAAACAAGGAAGTCAAACCTGAATAACGAGAAGGGGAAGGATGTTTACTCAGACTTTTATACTAATTTATTTTCAATAACTATTTAATTCAAATGCCTGACAGAGGGGAAAAGAACATCTTTTGTGAAGTGAAGGTCAATATTCTTGCCCCTTTCATAAAAGGCTGAGGAAGCTCTCACTCCAGTTTTCTGGACTTGCAATGAGTCCTCCAGCACAACAAGACTTGAGATTCCTGATATTTATAGGGTAAAACAAGCAAAACCTGCCCTTTTACGCCTCCCCCCACCCATTTAAAATAACCACAAAGCAAACTAATTCCCTCAAAGCAACCCTTGCCCTCATAAAATGGAAAAAAAGGCAACGGTATGTTTTTGTTTCCATTAAAGTGCAAGAATCATGATATATAGTCTACACAATTTCCCAAGTGCCTCATTAGGCAGGCAATCACCATTGACTTTAATGGGGATCTGCAGGCTCCACCCTTCTCACTGTAACTATCTCAAGTCTCCTTTCCTTGTGCAGCAAGAGGCAGCGCTTACGACACCTTGCAGTGCCTGAGCAAACATGGCCACTGCCGACGGCTTTGCTTCCACATGGAACATCAGATTGGCACCTGCACCAATGGTCACATGCGCTGCTGCAAGTGAGAGACAAGGCTGGGATGAAGAACTCTTTGGATACAAAAGCTGAAGAAAACCGAAGACTTTCCAATAACAGCACAGCAAACACGTGTAACTCCCATGCTGGACACCAGCGACAGCAAACTCATGGGTTTTTCCATTGCAAATAAAATTCTTATTTTGATATATTCCTCTGGGTTTGTATTTCAACCACACTTTTCTTAGGGATATGGGAAGATGGAAAATTCTGCCACAATTTTTACATTTTGGGACTGCCTTGTTGATCGGCTTAGCAAAGGAATATGCACCCTTTTGCTTCTAGGTCTTTCGTCTGAATCTGGCCAGGGTCTGCAGTAATTTATTATGATATCTACAAGGCCCATTCACGGACCAGGGCCTCACTGTGATAGGCACTGCACAGATCTTAACCAAAAGACAGGGCCTGTCTCAAAGAGCTTACATTGTATGTATGAGACACGACGTGGAAAACAAATAAATGGAGGAGAGATAAGGTAGGCAGCAGGGAAAAAATCTGATCAGCCTAAAGTTAACAGCACGTCCAGTAAAAGCCATAGCACTCAAAGGGCCAAAGGTCATTGGTGTCCATGGAAAGAATCTCACTGACTTTAATTGGCTTTGGAGCAAACCCTGACTGCCTCTGTCAATGGATTTGTAGACATCTCAGCCAAGGCTGCTCGGTGGCCTGTGGAAAATGAGTTTCAGTCCAGTCCCCAGTGGACAAAAGTGTTAGATAAAAGATCAGTATTTTATCAGACACTAGAAACAGCTATTTTAGCTATTCTGCTCCGTGGGGCTTTGCTTTCAGTTCTATGTATTAGGTGATTGTGTTGCTGGAGCTGATTGGTCAGCTGAGCCTTAGGGTGGGGGGGTTCAAAAATTGACTGCAGTCATTGATTTGTTTTCCTTTTGCAAATAACTCCACTTTCAAAAACTCCCAATTTTAACCAACAAAACCAAGTGTAAACAGCATAATCCAGCCCAAGGGCCCAATCCAGCTAACACTTCCTACTGGGCCTAAGGCATAGCGTGGTGAGTTGCACCAGTAGGGTGACCAGATGTCCCGATTTTATAGGGACAGTCCCAGTATTTGGGTCTTTTTCTTATATAGGCTCCTATTACCCCCCGTTCCCTTCCCAATTTTTCACACTTGCTGTACCTACGTACCAGTGACACAAGACTACTCTCACTAGTGAGCAGTGCAAGGCATTACAAGCACTAGTGATAAAGGCTGGTCCAGTGATTAGGCCCGTAGTCTAGGTAATGCAAAATCTGAGTTCAGTTCTCCAGCAGGGCCACAGACTCCATGACCGAGTTTGGGCAAGTTATGTAGTCTCTCTGTGCTGCAGTATCTGTGAAGTGGGACTAATGGCACTGCCCTACCTCCACAGACTGTTGTGAGGCTGAATAGGCCAAGGACTGTGATATGTCATGATTGTAATGGGGGGAGAGGTCATATAGCTTCCCAAGGGCATCACTACCCATTGGACAAGTGGCTGCAAGCGAGAGCTGAATAAGTGACTTAATCATACGGAATTTATTGGTGGTTGAGGCTTTAGGCTCTGATCCAGCAAAGCCTGTGACTATTTGTAGTGTGTAAGAGACATAGTCATGGACTGGGACCCCACGGTGTTAGGAGCTGTACAGACAGAGAACAAAAAGACAGTCCCCCACCCAGGCAGCTTACAATCAAAGTAGCAATCCCACTGACTTTTTAAATGCAGGTGGGGCATTAAGAAAAACACTGAAAGTCGTGAGACATGTGATAAGATCTGAGGGTTGGAAACAGTGTTATTTCTCCACAGGGAATAATCATATTTTGAGGCTGGAAGTGCTTATGCATGTGAGGGCACAAGCACAGGATTCGGGCAGTCTGATGTGACCTTAGGTCTGTTGTGAAGACCACAGCTAGAAATACATAAGGGAGGGAGAAGAGATATTTAAGCTAGAAGAGAATGCTGAGACAAGAACAAATGGGAAGCAACTGGCCAGGGATAAATTGAAATTGGAAATTAGAAAAAGGTTTCTAACCATCAGAGCAGAGATGGTCTGGAACAGCCTTCCTCTAGGAGTAAACAATCTCACCAGTTTTAAAATGGAGCTTGATGAGTCTACGAACAGGATTGCATGACAGAGTTGCCAAGATACTGGGGACTGGATCGGCTGCCCCAAGAGACCCCTTCCTAACCTGTGTTCCTATGACATGTAAGTAGGGTGACCAGATGTACCAGTTTTATAGGGACAGTCCTGATATTTGGGGCTTTTTCTTATATACGCTCCTATTACCCCTATCACGGAGTGTAGGGGAGTCAGGGCCCTGCACCCCTCTTCCTGGGATTCACAGTGACTCTCAGCCAGCCAGTAAAACAGAAGGTTTATTGGACAATAGGAACGCAGTCTACAGCAGCGCTTGTAGGCACAACCAGGACCCCTCAATCAAGTCCTTCTGGGGGTTCAGGGAGCTTAGACCCCAGCTTGGGGTTCCCTGCGTTGCACCACCCAGCCCAAACTGAAACCAAAAATCCCTCCAGCAACTCTCTTCCCCTTCCCCTCTCTCTCCTGTCCTTTGTTCAGTCTCCCAGGCAGAAGGTATGAATTCTCCCAACCGCTCTTCTGGCTCAGGTTACAGCTCAGGTAGACCAGAGCCACCCAGAGGATTCAGAGGGCCTGGGGCAAAGCAATTTCGGGGGCCCCTTCCATAAAAAAAATTGCAATACTATACAATACTATATTCTCTTGGGGGCCCCTGCGGAGCCCGGAGCAAATTGTCCCACTTGCTCTGCACCCACAGGTGGCCCTGGGAAAAATAAACCTTCCGCATCTTGGCACAAACCTAGTTTTGAGAAAACTTCTTTACAAGGTTCTCAGCATCAGCTAGTGCCACAAGGCACTAAAGCTCATTAAAAGAGTTGGACAAATATTTTCCGTCAAAACTTTTTCTGGATCGAAAACTAGTGGGTTTTAAAAAGCAGAAAAAAATTGCAGACAACGTCTGCTTTCCTTCAAAATTTGTTGTGGTTTTTTAATTGAAAAGCTGAAATTAGTCTGCCAAAACCTGAATATGGTTTGGGGTTTCAGAAATGTGTGGCCAAATATTTGCTGCTTGCTGTGTTTGATTGTTTAAAGAAACAATAAAAAAATTCCTGCTTAAAAAAAATCCAAAACTTTTGAACCACCTCAGCTTGTGACCAAACACCTGAGCCCATCCAGTCAGAGATTTTTCCAGGTTTCTGATACTCTGCTGGCTTCCTTGACTCATATATCTGTCTCCATAACTTTGGGTTCATTTAGGTTAGAACATAAGAACAGCCATACTGGGTCAAACCAAAGGTCCATCCAGCCCAGTATCCTGTCTACTGACAATGGCCAATGCCAAGTGCCCCAGAGGGAGTAAACCTAACAGGTAATGATCAAGTGATCTCTCTCCTGCCATCCATCTCCACCCTCTGACAAACAGAGGCTAGGGACACCATTCTTACCCATCCTGGCTAATAGCCATTAATGGACTTAACCTCCATGCATTTATCTGTTTCCTAGAGACTGGCTCCATGGGTCCCTCACAAACTGGAGACAGTTACTGTGGGTTTGTCTTTAGTATAGCTTATGTACATACTCCATGAACTGAGCATTTGAGCTTGTTCCAGAATCTGGGATGAGCCTATGTTGTGAAAACTGAAATGCTCAAAATAGCACATGCATGTGAATGGACACAGGGTGCTAAAATTAAATTAACCCAGGGGTTCTCAAACTGGGGGTCAGGACCCCTCAGGGGTCACAAGGTTATTACTGGGGGTCACGAGCTGTCAGCCTCCACCTCAAACCCCGCTTTGCCTCCAGCATTTATAATAGTGTTAAATATATAAAAAAGTGTTTTTAATTTATAAGGGGGGGTCACACTCAGAGGTTTGCTATGTGAAAGGGGTCACCAGTATAAAAGTTTGAGAACCACTGAATTAACCCCTCTGGAGCCTCAGGGAATGCAGGGGGAGGGTCTCTCCTTGGTAGGGTCCCTTGGAAGGGGTTGGGAAGGATATTGCTCTTCTCATGTGATCCCTCCCCCAGTGGCTAATTTTAAATGAAGCTACCCTCCCCTGACATGAATCTCCCTATGGCACTGAAATTAAATATAGACTATAATTTGGCATTTGAGAAGTGAAAGGGATGGTAGCCCTAATGGAAAAGCTAACAGCTTGGCTCTTCTGCAAGCCTCAAACTGCAGAATGAGCTTTAGGATAGGGAAGGCTGTGCCTCCTAAACAGCCTGGCCCTGCCTCCTATTCAACCCCCACCCACTTCCTGCCCCTTGACTGCCCGCCCTCCCTCAGAATCCCCGACCCATCCTGCTCCTTGTCCCCCCACCGTCCCCCAGAGATCCCCCTAAACACCACCCTGAGACCCCTCCCCTGATTCCTGTCCCCTGACTGCCCCAACCCCTATCCACCCTCCTGCTGAGTCCTGACAGACCCTCCAGAATGCCCACAATCCAACCCCCCCATTCCCTGTCCCCTGACTGCCCCCCCAACCTCTTCCCCCTCCCTGTGCCCTGACTGTCCCTGGGACTTTCTGTCCCTTAGCCAACCCCGCCACCCTGGCCCTTACCCCCAGCTCCGCCCTCACCCGGAGCCTCAGCGCATCCAGGAGCTTCCCTCGACAGCTGCAGCGTGTCTCCAGCGGGGCCCCTGAGCTCCACCCCACTCAGAGCCAGATGATAAGGGGGTGGGGGCTGCGAGCTTCAGGTTGAGTTCCCTCCGCTCAGCCTGGAGCTCGCAGCCCCACCCCCTTATCAAGCAGCTTTGAGTGGGGCAAAGCTCAGGGGCGCCGCCGGAGGCACGCGGCTGCAGTGCTGTTCAGGGACACTCCTGGATGCGCTGAGGCTCCAGGAGAGAGGCGGAGACGGCGTCAGGTCGGGGCTGGGGAGGGAGCCTCAGTCATTCTCATGGGGGCGCCTGCGGAGCCCGGGGTTGGGGCAAATTGCCCCACTTGCCCCTCCCCGGGTGGCCCTGAGGTAGACTTCCTCTCATCCCCAATGAAACCTCCCTGCAACATTCCCAGGTCACGTCCGCACTGCTCCCTGCTCCGTCACAACCCCTCACCCCTGTCCCGATTTTTCACACTTCCTATCTGGTGACTCTACTTGTAATGGGCTAGCATCTGTTTTATATAAATCTAAATCAGTCAAGAAACACAACAGAATTTGCTTTAAAAATGTAAGGACATTCTTAAAAGAGGGAAGAGGATGAAAGTGTGCTCAGAGAGGGGAAAGAACGGTAAAACCCAGTCAGTTCATATGCTCCCATAGGGCTGAGGCCTTTCTGGAAGTTATGTTAGCCAATACACAAGTTATTGGGCTCAATCCAGGGGTAACTGGGTGAAATGTAATGGCTTGTGTCACACAGGGGTTGGACTAATGGTCTTCTGGTCCCTTCTGGCTTTCCACCCTATTAATCTAATCTAGCTCCTAAAGACATCAGGCAGGAGAGTCTTTCTGTTGAATTCAAGGGGACCTGGAACAGGCTTCTCAATGTTGCTAATGTACAGTTTCCCAACAGCAGATGGCGATCTTAGCCCACTTCTCCGACCTTGCTAAAGCTGCAAGCTAATATGAGGGAATATCAGGCTTGAAAGCCACTAATATTTCTTTAAATCCTTTATTATTCAACTGTCTTGACACATGGGGCCATGTTTTTAATCTGGTCCTTAGTGCTTAGATAGCTGTTTGCATTTTCAAAGCACTGCACGGACATTGACTGCCTGTTAAGGATGGGTGACATGCAATGAGACTGAAGACTGCAAACAGCACTGCTAACCCCAAGCGCTCAAAAATCAGGATATTAAAAATAATATATTTTTAGTTTGTCTCTGGTTTCTGAGCCTTTGGGGGCACTCAGAGCACATTTTTAAGCTTTTCCCTGCAGCCACAAGAGCCAGAATCTTTTTTTTTTTTTTAATTTAACTGACAGCTGAGATTTTGGTAGAATAACAGGACTCCAGGACATGGGGCTTTAAAAAAACTAACTATCACAAGACTTGTGATATAATTACAAGAGCTGGCAGCATTGTTTGCTGGGGTCGCACACCTAGCAGCAGTTTGTGACCATTTCCCCGCTCTGACTGGAAGTCATATTTTTCTTCAGGAGAGATTCAAGTTAAAAGGAAATTTGGGGGCAGATCTTCAGCTGTAAGTCCATGTAATCACAGGGATTTCAACAGAGCTGGACCGATTTGTGACAGCTAAGAGTCTGACCCCAGCTAGTAGCTGAAAGGCAACCTGAACTATGTGTGCAGAAGAGAACTCTCTAAAAGCTACCCAGGTGCAGGAGAAGCATATGCATGTTATGACTTTCTGGAATCTGTGGGTATGGTTACATGAGGGCAGCTACCCATCTGACAGAGTTAGATGTCAACTCAACATGTCCTTATTTGTACCCACAAACAATTATTTGTGGATCCAGAACTGTATATGAAAAGGGCATCTGTGTTAAATATGCTTTTAAATTCAGCCTCATCAAATTATCTAGACAGAGGAGGAAAACCTTTTTCACTAGGAGGGTGGTGAAGCACTGGAATGGGTTACCTGGAGAGGTGGTGGAATCTCCTTCCTTAACGGTTTTTAAGGTCAAGCTTGACAAAGCCCTGGCTGGGATGATTTAGCTGGGGATTGGTCCTGCTTTGAGCAGGGTGTTGGACTAGATGACCTCCTGAGGTCCCGTCCAACCCTGATATATTCTATGATAAAAGTAGGGGTGGAAATTGGGCAATACCTCCCAGTTTCTCCAGGGGAATGATCTTTCCAGGAAATCTGAACAAAATTTTCAAGTTTACAACAAAACCTGGTAAGTTTCACCTAAGTTTAGGGTACATTGAGAACATGTCACTCTGCTTGCCAAATTATACATCCTAAAATAAAACAATCAAATCTCATGCTTCAGGGTAAAAACTGATCTCTATGTAGGTCAGGAAGAAACTTTGCACCTTCATTGTCACACTTCAAATTTGCATGGGTGCATTATGAGTAGCATTTTCCTCTGTTAAGAGAGCCTGTGCATGTAATTACTTTGCATAGCATTGCAGCTAATTGCAGAGCATGGTGTTGCGCCCTGGGAGTAAGGAGGAGCAGAATCTAGCCCCAAGAAGGGAGAGTAATTGCTACATAGAAACATAACTAAGAGTAATGGGATGAAATTTAGATTGAATAACAGTGGAAACTTCCTGACTGGGCGATGCATTTGGCTGTGAATGCATGTGACAGTGGAAACTCCATTGCTGGGGACTTTTAAAACCAGTTTGGACAAAGCACTATAACATGTACCATGGGGAGTAATCCTGTTCTGGCAAGGGGGGATTTTATGAACCAGATCCTCAGCTAATATAAACCGGCTTCAGTGGGGTTTGCACCTACTGGGAAGGACATGAGCATAGCTCCAGGGACAGAACTATACGATTTATACCAGCTGAAGATCTGGTCCTGTCTCTGTAGAGTCTATGCTTGCAACTTTCAAAGCCAAACAGGGGAGTTTTCTGCACAACCCCATTAATTTCACTGGGAGTTGCGAGGTCACATCCCGTAGTCCATTGCGTAAATTTCAGCCCATGCTTCTCCTGGTAGCTGTAGGCGAATCATTTGAAAGCTCATTCTCACAGTCACAGTCTCTTCTACTTGGTGATGCTCGTCTCTTTTGATGGGCTTGTGTATTCTTTGGGGGTGCAGGGAAGCTAGCCAGGGGTCGGCAGCCACTGGGCTCATTCGGATCACCAGATAAGCTGCCTCCTGATAACAGGAGCTGCCAGAAAGAGCCTTCAGTTTTCCACCTTTTTGAAGTCTGGCTGGTGACGTTTTGCAGAGCTTTGTATTTTTGCCAAAATAACCAACCTCCAGCCCAGGGGTTTTGCTTCCCTCATCTCCTCCCCTCTTCCTCCGGCTCCACTCAGCACGCACCTCTGTGCGGGGCTGATACGGGTGTTGGGTCACACAGATGATGTCATCTATTTTTGGTGCTGTGGAGGAGAAGGCACGGGTTGGACATGTCTGCCTTTACCCAGTCCGGCGCCGGGAACAACTGTGAGCCTTCCTCTCACAGCTCCTTCTGTACCTTATCACGGGTGGAAATGACATCTTCGGGCGTGTTGTGCAGCTGAGAACAGCCGGGATGAGGGGGGAAGGCTGCCTGGGACGGAGGCTGATGCTGGGAACCCATGAATGTGATCCTTGTGAAAAACACACACACATTCGCTGAGGCTCATTCCTGGCACAGAACAGAAAGGGGAATCTCGTCCAGCCAGATAAAGCCAGATGTCTGCCAGAGCGAAGGGGAAGCTGTATGTGCACCACAGCAAAAGGAAAATCAATGAGTGTAAGGCTGGGGCGTGCTAAAGAGCATTGGCCTAACTCTGTTCCCATTGCATCAGCACCCTGCTATTGAACCCTGGAGACTCAGTACCACCACTGCATGCTGGGTCACTATCCCTGACCTACCGCCTTAGTGCTAAAGTCCTAGCAGCAGTCACGCCCCAGGTCCCTGATTGGCTGGACAGCAGCTTTCTCATTGGATACCTGGACTATATAAAAACCCCAACAGACAGAGGAAGCTGTCCGAGCACCAGGCCATTGCCTGCTGGTTGCTGCCCTGCCCGGGCCCTGACCCGCTGACTTGGCCCCTTAGATTGGCTCTTTCAGCTACTGACCCTTGTGAGAACTCTGACCATTGCTTCAGACTGCCTCTGATCCCGATTGACCTGGTAGAGCAGCAGTGATCATGACATGGTAGAGTTCAGAACCCTGGTCAAAGGAAGGAAGGAGAGAAGCAGAACGCAAACCCTGGATTTCAGAAAAGCGGATTTTAGCTCCCTTAGAGAAATGATGGGCAGGATTCCCTGGGAAGCTGAACTGAAGGGGTTGGGTGTCCAGGAGAGCTGGCAGTTTTTT